>NC_051264.2:18701828-18916029 GCF_015237465.2 Chelonia mydas | reverse complement strand
TCCCCTGCCCCGACTGCTCCCCCTGCAGTGATCCCTGCCCCACTCCCACTGCTCCCCACTGCAGTGACCCTTCCCTGCGTCCCCACTGCTCTCCCTGCAGTGACCCCTCCCTGCGTTCCCACTGCTCCTCCTGCAGTGACCCTTCCCTGCGTCCCCACTGCTCCCCCTGCAGTGATCCCTGCCCCCACTCCCACTGCTCCCCACTGCAGTGACCCTTCCCTGCATCCCCACTGCTCCCTCTGCAGTGACCCTTCCCTGCATCTCCACCGCTCCCCCCTGCAGTGACCCTTCCCTGCATCTCCACTGCTCCCCCTGCAGTGATCCCTGCCCCACCCCCATTGCTACCTCAGCAGTGACTTCTGCCCCCACTTCCACTGCTCCCCACTGCAGTGACCCCTCCCTGCGTCCCCACTGCTCCCCACTGCAGTGACCCCTCCCTGCGTCCCCACTGCTCCCCCTGCAGTGATGCTGTTGTCCCCCCCAGCTGGGTCCCTGTCCCACGGGTGCCTGTGAGTGAGAAGTGCCCGGCGTGGGGGTGCCCGCGCTGGCTGCAGGAGGGTGGCTGGAGCTGCACTGGGGTTGCAGGACACACAAAGCCCTGCGAACAGAGCACAGCCAGCAGCCCCGGGCCCAGCCCAGAGGGACAGGGCCCAACCACCAGGCTTTCAGAGCTGCGTGCACCTCTGCCCCGCTTCCCTCTGTCCATGCACCCCCCACCTCCCCCCGCCCCCCGTAACTCCTTCCAACAGCCCCCCCTTCTCCCTGGCTCCGCCCCTGGAAGCAGGATCCGATTTACCAGAAGCGATGGGTTTGGAAAGTCCCTGCTCCGCATCCTGCATCCCCCACTGGGCAGGGGACAGGTGGGGGAGGGTGGAGGGAAGGAGCGGGGGGGGGGTTCAGGTTGGGCCAGCAGCAACCCCCCCTTTCCCCTGAGAGGCTCTGTTCTGCAGGGGAGCACAAGAATGAGCATGCACCAGTGTGAAAGGGGGGTGACAGCACACACGGCTGGGCAGGGAGTGCACCACTGTGCGTGTGTGTGCAAGGACTGGGTGGTGGACGTGTCAGGGTATGTGAGAGTGCAAGAAGGGTCAGAGAGTGCATCCTTGCATGAGTGTAGAAAGATCAGTGCTGAGGGTAAAAGGGGGGTGTGTGTGCAAGGACAGACAGCTGACAGAAATTGGTGGTGAGTGCTGGAGGGTGAGTGTGATCACAGGAGAATGGTGGTGAGTGTGCAAAAAAGCTGTGGTGTGAGAATGCAAAAGGGCAGCTGGAAGTGTCCTGATTCCCCGTCCTCCCGGAAAAATCCCTAGACCCCGACTCCCCTCCTAGAGCCAGGGAGAGAACCCAGGAGTCCTGGTTCCCAGCCCCCGGTACCGCCCACTCGCTGCCTAGAGCTGGGATAGAGCCCAGGAGTCCTGACTGCTGGGTCCTTCAGGGCCCCCTCTACTCCGGCCGGCCCCGTCTCAAGGGACGCGAAGAGCTTTTATGGGGGGGTGGGGGGTTCCTCCATGGAGCGGTGAGGACCCCTGGCGGCGAAATGCGGAAATGCGCATTGGTCCGGGTCGGTCGAGGGCCCGTGTGGGAGCGGGCGGGGTGGGTGGTTGGATGGAGGCGGGACAAGGCGCAGCCTGAATCTCCCCCCCCCCCGCCGACACTGCCGGGGGGGGCGGCCAGAGGAGGGCTCCCGCCTGCCTCTCCCACGGAGCCAGGCTGCAGTGCCCGGGGCGCTGTGCAGCTGGGAGCGGGTCCAGGGCTCGGGGGGCGCTGTGGGGAGAGGGGTGGGGGGCTCGGCAGGGGGCGCTGTGGGGAGGGGGCTGGGGGCTCGGCAGGGGGTGCTGTGCTGCAGGTATTAGGGATCGGCAGGGGGCGCTCTGCTGCGGGGAGGGAGCTCGGCAGGGGGCGCTGCCTGTGGGGAGGGGGGTTCAGCGCTGTGGGGTGGGGGGCTCGGCAGGGGGCGCTGTGCGGAAGGGGGTTGGGGCTCAGCGGAAGGTGCCGTGCTGCGGAGAAGGGGGCTCGGCAGCGGGGGCTGTGGGAAGGGGGGCTCAGCAGGGGGCGCTGTGGGGACGGGGGCTCGGCAGGGGGCGCTGTGGGGACGGGGGCTCGGCAGGGGGCGCTGTGCTGCAGGGATTGGGGCTCCGCAGGGGGGTTGTGGGCAGGGAGAAGGGGGCTCAGCGAGGGGCGCTGTGGGGAGGGGGTTGGGGCTCAGCGGGAGGTGCTGTGCTGCGGAGAAGGGGGCTCGGCAGCGGGGGGCGCTGTGGGGACTGGGGCTCGGCAGGGGGCGCTGTGCTGCAGGGATTGGGGCTCGGCAGCGGGGGCTGAGGGGAGGGGGAAGGGGGCTCAGCGAGGGGCGCTGTGGGGAGGGGGTTGGGGCTCAGCGGAAGGTGCTGTGCTGCGGAGAAGGGGGCTCGGCAGCGGGGGCTGTGGGAAGGGGGTTGGGGCTCGGCGGGGGGGCTGTGGGGAGGGGGGCTCAGCAGGGGGCGCTGTGGGGACGGGGGCTTGGCAGGGGGCGCTGTGCTGCAGGGATTGGGGCTCCGCAGGGGGGTTGTGGGCAGGGAGAAGGGGGCTCAGCGAGGGGCGCTGTGGGGAGGGGGGCTCGGCAGGGGGGCTGTGGGCAGGGGGAAGGGGGCTCAGCGAGGGGCGCTGTGGGGAGGGGGTTGGGGCTCAGCGGGAGGTGCTGTGCCGCGGAGAAGGGGGCTCGGCAGCGGGGGTCGCTGTGGGGAAGGGGGCTCAGCAGCGGGGGGCGCTGTGGGGAAGGGGGCTCGGCAGGGGGCGCTGTGGGCAGGGGGAAGGGGGCTCAGCAGGGGGCGCTGTGCTGTGGGGAGGGGCTTGACCCAGGAGGATGGGGGGGGGAGGGCCCCCCAGTTTCTCAGGGCGGTGCCCGGAGGGGCCGGGTTGCCCCAGCTGCGGCAGCGGGGTCGGGGCCCCGGGGTGTGACTGGAGCCCGCCGCCGCCGAGATCTCCGCTCCCCAGTGAGCCGCCAGAAACGGAGCCGGGGGGGTTGGACCGGAGTCGGGGGGCTGGGCGGGGTCTGTGTTATTCGGGGAGGGGTCTGACAGCACCGACCCCCCCCCCCCCCCCGAGCAGCGCAGAGGCACCGCGAACAGGCAAAGGGGGCAGGTCCCGCCCCAGCCCCGGGCCCTGCGGGGGAGGGAGTCAGAGACGGGAGGAGGCTGCCGTGAAGGAGGCAGACAGGAGACGGACCGACCGACGGACCGACCGCACCACCGGCCCCCCGAGGGGGCGGGATCAGCACTTGGTAAGACACAGACACCTACATGTGGGGACCAGGACTCCTGGGTTCTATCCCCGGCTCTGGGAAAGTAATGGGGTCTGGTGGTGGGAGCTGGGGGCCAGGACTCCTGGGTTCTATCCCTGGCTCTGGGAAAGGGATGGAGTCTGGTGGTGGGGGCTGGGGGCCAGGACTCCTGGGTTCTATCCCCGGCTCTGGGAAAGGGATGGAGTCTGCTGGTGGGGGCTGGGGGCCAGGACTCCTGGGTTCTATCCCCGGCTCTGGGAAAGGGATGGGGTCTGCTGGTGGGGGCTGGGGGCCAGGACTCCTGGGTTCTATCCCTGGCTCTGGGAAAGGGATGGAGTCTGCTGGTGGGGGCTGGGGGCCAGGACTCCTGGGTTCTATCCCTGGCTCTGGGAAAGGGATGGGGTCTGCTGGTGGGGGCTGGGGGCCAGGACTCCTGGGTTCTATCCCTGGCTCTGGGATGGGAGTAGAGTGGTTAGAGCGGGGCCTAGCACTCCTGGGTTTTCTCACAGTTGTGGGCTGGGAGCCAGGACTCCTGGGTTCTCCTCCCTTATTTTTGGTGCGCAGGGCTCTCTCCCCACTACAGTCCGCACCTGCCTCTCCAGCCCATGTTCCAGGCACTGGGTGACTCAGGGCCAGACAGGTTCAGCAGCTCTTGAGTGGTGCCATCGCCCCCGCAGCCCTGCAGCCCGGTGGGAGGCTGGCAGAGATCCCGCATCCAAAGCCCATCAGAGGAGCTGAGCCTGGGACCCTTGGCAAAGGCACTCCAGCAAAAGGACCCAGGCATCTGACTGGGACCCTCTCTCAGGTTCCTTCTCCTCTCTCCACAGACTGTGACCCTCCCCTCTGCTCCTGCCTCCAGGGAGGATGGGAGGGCCTTGTTTCTGGGACATCCCATATAAGGGGGTTCTGTTTGCAGGTGAGACACAGAGCAGTAGGGGGAGCCCTGGGCTGGACTAGCAGGGGTCTGTGGGTCAGGAATGAGGGGCACCGGCAGAGCTGCGGAGGGGAGCCCAGGGCTGGGCTAGCAGGGGGCTGCGTGTTGGGAGTGAGGGGCACCAGCAGAGCTGTGGGGGGAAGCCCAGGGCTGGGTTAGCAGGGGGCTGCGTGTTGGGAGTGAGGGGCACCAGCAGAGCTGGGGAGGGGAGCCCAGGGCTGGGCTAGCAGGGGCTGCGGGTCGGGCTTGAGGGGCACCGGCAGAGCTGGGGAGGGGAGCCCAGGGCTGGGTTAGCAGGGGGCTGCATGTCGGGCGTGAGGGGCACCGGCAGAGCTGGGGAGGGGAGCCCAGGGCTGGGTTAGCAGGGGGCTGCGGGTCGGGAGTGAGGGGCACCGGCAGAGCTGGGGAGGGGAGCCCAGGGCTGGGTTAGCAGGGGGCTGCGTGTCGGGCGTGAGGGGCACCGGCAGAGCTGGAGGTGGGGAGCCCAGGGCTGGGCTAGCAGGGGCTGCAGGTCGGGCTTGAGGGGCACCGGCAGAGCTGGGGAGGGGAGCCCAGGGCTGGGTTAGCAGGGGGCTGCGGGTCGGGCTTGAGGGGCACCGGCAGAGCTGGGGAGGGGAGCCCAGGGCTGTGTTAGCAGGGGGCTGCCTGTTGGGCGTGAGGGGCACCGGCAGAGCTGGGGAGGGGAGCCCAGGGCTGTGTTAGCAGGGGGCTGCCTGTTGGGCGTGAGGGGCACCTTCACCATCTCTCTCCCTCTCCCCTGACCCGTCAGGCTGTCTCCTGTTGTGCTGGGGTCCCCACACTGTGGTTTGTACTTTTGTGGTGCACGTGATCCCGGAGGCGCCGTCCGTGGGGCAGAACGTCACTCTGTCCGTGGAAGGTGGCTTGGAGCCCCTGCGTCACTTCGACTGGTACCGGGGGCGGCTGGCTGATGGCAGCACCCGCATCTTCAGCTACTTCCCTGGGCAGGGCCGCCCCCAGCGCAATGGGGTGCAGTTCACGGGCCGCGAGGTTGGCTTTCCCAACGGGTCTCTGCTCCTCCGGGGCGCCCAGGCCAACGACAGCGGCACCTACCGGGTGGCTCTCCAGCTGGTGCCGCAGGGCAGCGAGAAGGGCACTGTGGAGCTGCGGGTGAGCGGTGAGTGGCCCCCCAAGGGCCTGCCCTTTCCCCCAGACACCCCCAATCTCCCATAGGCCCCCCCAACATGTCCATCCCTCTGGGGAGTGAGAGGAACAGTGTGGGGCTGCAGGTAGGTGGTAAATCACATCCCAGAGACACCCCACCCTCTGGGACCCTCTGCAGGGATCCACCCATCCCCGAGGGACCCCAGAACCACAGCCCTCCACGAACCTGTGGGCAGGCTAGGTTATAAAACTCACCTGGGCTAAATAACAGAATGAGCCGGTGACTTCGACTAGTTTTCCTGCTGTTCTTTGGCTCCGTGTCCTTTGGCCAGAAAATTACTAGAAACGGACGAGTTTAGTAGCAAAATAACATTGAAAGCAAATGAGACATGGCAGCGAGCGAAGCCCAGCTGGGTGGGCGGCCCTTGGGGCCGGCCTGAATTGGGCCCCAGCAGAGCTGCGACAGTTATCGAGGGACAATCAATCCCTTCCCTTCATTCAAAGGCAGCTGTTCTTCTCCTACTCCACGGGTCTGGGCTGGTGACTTGGTACCGACCTAGCCCCTGAGCCAAAGCAGCTTGTCTGCCAGGGGGCTCACGGGGCTGCCTATGGGAAGTCACCCAGCCAGTGCTCCAGGGAGATGTGGAAATGGAGCCAAGTCACTGGTGCCAGCTGCGCGCGTACAGGGCTATTGCGCATGAAACCCCATGAAACAGGCAGTGAGGGAGGCCGCAGGCCCCCGGGCTGGGGCTCTTGTGCGCTCGGTGGTGCAATCTGCAGCTCACAAGCCGATTCGGAGCCTCTTCCCCTTTTGGTCTGGGAGCCACAGAATCTGTGTCCGTGTGCCAGGCTCGGTTCTGTTCGATGCTGGGTTCTTGCAGCGGCTTTGCCTGTTGGACTCGGCCTGGGCCGTGTGATGAGCTTGTCCAGCCTCAGCACTCTGGGGTACTGACTGACGCAGAGTCGCATCGACACCACGACGGCTAAACTCGCCGGCGCGATGCCAACAGGCCGCGCGGAGCTCAGTCCTTCACAGGGCTTCGCTCAGGCGCACCCGGCTGGAGACGTGTAACCCAGGCAGCCCTCGCGGGAGACGGGACCAGAGTAAACCTCGTGTGATCGCTGGGAGCGAGGAGCTTACACACGTTCCAGAGCTAAGCACGTGCCGTTGTGGCATGGGTGGGCTCTGCCCTCACTCCTGCAGTGACCAGAGAGAGCTGGGGCTGTCTATGGAACAGCTGGATCCTTTCTAGTCTCTCTGGAGTTCGCAGCTGTCTCTAGCCAGGGCCTGGCCCGGCAGAGCTAACTGGTGCCGTCAGTGAGGAGGTAGCTGTGACCCAGTGCGGGGGTGTTCAGGGGCCAGCCTCTCCGCGAGGCGCTTTGCCGTGGGGCAGTGAGGCACAGGGTGTTTTATACAAGCGCTGCTCCTGCTCGGCAGTCTGGCCTGCTCCCTGCCCAGCACAGCGGCTGTGGCCAGCTGGAAAGCCGGGTTTGAAGCGTCTAGCCAGGAAGTGAGCCGTGCCCTCTCCTCAGCCAGACAGGAAACAAGTTGTCTCCTCTGCGGCATCTTGCGATAGTGGGAAACTCCAGAGTTTCGGTGCAAAACCTCCTGGCTGGGATGACCACGATGAGCCACCGCGTTTTGTGTGGGGCACGAGGGACCAGGCGCTGGCTGCCTGCTGGCTCCGTTCCAGGCCGCAACCAGCTTGAGCAGTGACTTCCCGTGGCCCGTGCTGTGCCCGGCCCGTGCTTGCCCCGCCAGCAGGCCATGCTCTCTGCAGAGTCTCTCTGGCCCGTCCCTTCCCCGCGCGCAGGGCTCCGGCCTTGGTCCATGGCTCGTCGCACTGCAGTGATATAAACCCGTTCGACTCGCTCGCTTGGTCTGTCGCCAGCCGGAGACGGCGATGCAAGAACTTGCGCCCGACAGCGGCCCGGGGCTCCATTCCCAGGCTGGGTTATCCCCGCACTGCTGCGAGACGTCCAGGATGAACGTCGTACGTGCGGGTCTCCACGGGCAGCCGCCACTCCTGCCGCACGGCTGGGTCACCTGCCCGGCCCCGGGCACGGCCTTCTGCAGCACGGCCAGTGCAAGGTGGCACCGTTGTGCGGACACGTCCTGCAGCGCCAGAAGGGGCTGGTCCGTCCATGTTCACAACCCCCCTCTCACTGCGCCTGTACCAGGGCTGGGTTGGCTTAATTCTGGGGTGTGGCTTCGTGGGGCTCCGGACCAGCCCGCTGGGTCGCCCTGGGTGTGACGAGCAGAGCGGAGCTACGCGCCCCACTGGCTTTCTAAGGCACCACGAAATGCGTCGGCTCCTCTGGCCCAGAACGCGCCTTGAACACTGGTTCCTCGGCAGGTCTGCGCTCCAGCTCGCAGCTAGGCCCTGCAGTGCGTAGCAGAGACGCTCCTGTCCGCCTGGTCAGTCCAGTCCCCGGAGCGGCGGCCCTGAGGTCAGGGGACAAATTCTTCCGTGGCCTCAGCTGCGTTCACACCGGGGTCCCTTGTCCTGACTCCAGGGCTCAGGGTGTGAAATTCACGGAGCTGGGGCGGGTTGGTTTGTAGGGTGTAGACCAGGGGTCGGGCTTCTCCGAGATCCTCACAGGAGCGAGCCCCTGTCTAGAGAACCCCCGGCCAGCCAAGAGCCCCATGGGCCCTGCGCCGCTCATGGCTGCAGGCAGGCGGCGCGCTCGGAGCTGTCCGCAGGCCCTTGCGGGCAGGTTCCCTGGGCGGCGACAGAGCCTCAAGCTGAAGGGGCTGTTGGCAAATGCTGGGAACAGCTCCTGGTTCCGGATCCTCAGCCCTAGCTGCACCGGCTCGAACGCCTTTACCCGGTGGAGGCGCCGGAGCACGGGGGCAGTGTCAGCCGCTGGGTCTGCTCCGCTTCCAGGCCCAAAGCACAGACACGGAAGAGGAAGGTACTCAGCTGTTGGGCCGGCACCGGCGGTGGGGCCTGGCCAGGGCGCTGGTCATTCCCCAGCGTCCTGCTCCGGAGAGCGGCCGAGAGGCCTGGTCCATGGGAGGGTGTTGACTGCAGGCTGGTTAGAGACACCCCCAGGGACTGCCTCAGAGCCCCCCCATTGCCCCATCCCCCTCTCCATCCCCCCCATGGCCCCATCCCTCCAGGGACTCCCCCATAGACTCCCCCCCCCTCCCCGGGACAGTCTTGGAGACCCCCATTCCCCACATGGACTGCCCCGCTGACCCCCAACCCTTTAGCCCCAGGGGGAGCCAGAGAGTGATCCCTCCCCAAACCCCACTAGCCCCCCTCATTCCCCCAGCCCAGGACTCTGCTCTGTCCACAGGGACTCCCTGGGGTCCCTCCCAAGCCCCAGCCCCCCCCCCAACACTAACCTCTCCCCAGCTCTCTTCCTTGCAGCCCCAGCGACCACCCTGGGCCCAAGGACGCTGCCCCCCCCGAGCTCAGGCACAGGGCCACCCCCGGCCACAGCGGCCCCCAGCACCCCGCAGGTCCTGGGCTGGGTGGTGTCAGGGGTCGTGGTTGGAATTTTGCTGACCGGAGCTCTGGGGGCCGTGGTCATCTACCACCTCGTCCTGCGCAGGTCGGACCTGGCCGGAGGGTAAGTGGGGTGGCAGGGGAGGATGCCTGGGTTCTCTCTTTGGCTCTGGGAGGGGAGCAGGGTCTAGTGGTTAGAGTGGGGGGGCTGAGGTGGGGCTGGGAGCCAGGATGCCTGGGTTCTCTCTTTGGCTCTGGGAGGGGAGCGGGGTCTAGTGGTTAGAGTGGGGGGGGGCTGAGGTGGGGCTGGGAGCCAGGATCCCTGGGTTCTCTCCCTGGCCCTGGAAGGGGAGTGGGGTGTAGTGGGTTAGAGCGGAAAGGAGGGGGGGGCTGGGAGCCAGGACACCTGGGTTCTTTTCTCCTGGTGAGGTGGGGTGGGGATTCCTTTGGGATTATCATGTCAGCTCCCGGCTCTGTTTAGCTCCACAGGAAAACTGGATCCCAAAGGGAAGAAACCACCAAGATCTCCCAGGGGTGAGTCACAGCCCTGATGCCGGGTTTGGGGTGGGGCCAAGAGCCCGAACGCCTGGGTTCTATCTCCAGTTCTCTCTCCAGATGACACAGAGCCGATTTATGAGGTGATGGAGTCTCCGTTGGAGTTGCCCCAGCCAGAGGGGAGAAACCCCGAAACTGACCCCCGAGCTCCCCCGGTGAGTGAGGTGGGGCCAGGCACTGCCCCTCTGGGGACCCCATGGGCACTGCCCCACATGAACCCTGGCATGCTGCCCCCATCACTGCCAGGTACTGCCCTCCCCATCCCCCCACAGAGCCTGCCCCCCTTCCCCACAAGCTCCTGGGTCAGAGCCTCTCCCTGGGGTCTGTTCCCTGCCAGTGGGCTGGGGGGCAGGGGGAATCCTGGAGGGGGCTGCGGGGGGTGTCAAAGGCAGGTTATAACTAATCTCTCTCCCCTCCCCCATGTCCATCCGTCTTGCAGGCCATGCCCTTTCCTCCCCAGCCAGACCCCAACTACATGGTGAGTCCCCCCAGTTCAGCTCCCCGGCATTGGATATGAGGGGCTGGGAGGGTCCGTGTGTCTGGGATCCTCCCCCACGTCTGTCTGTCCCTAATGGCCCCTCTCCCCTGGCAGGAGCTGCTGCAGCGAGCGGAGTCCGTGTATGCCCAGATCCAGAGGTGACGCCAGCCGCAGAGTCCACAGGGGGGAACCCCCCTAACAGGGAACCGCCCAGGGATACCCCCTGCCGTGGGGAATCCCCCAACGAGGAGCCACACAGGGACACCCCCCTACCATGGGCAACCCCCCGAGGGTCCCCACAATAGGGAGCCCCTGCCACGGGGAACCCCCTGGAGAGCCCCCTCCACCATGGGGAACCCCCCTGCAGGAAGCCCACAATTGGGATCCCCGACCCCAAGGACCCCACCAATGGGGAACCCCCTACCATTGGAAACACCCACAGAAAAACTGGGGTACTCTCCCAGGGACCCCAACGGGCAGCTCCACCCACGCAGAGCCTGAGCACCCCCCAATGGGGTGCCCCTCAGCAAACCTGGGAACCCCCCACAGCACCCTTGACCCTCCCAAAGGGACCCCCTCCCAGCATCCATGGAAACCCCTAGAGACACCCCCACATTGTCCCTGGGGAACCCCCCCCAGCAGCAATAACCCCCCGGGAGAACTCAGCCTCCACGCTAGACCTTGCACTTGGGGATCCTCCCCATCATCATCTCCAAGGAACCCCCCACCCCCAAACCCAGCCTCCCGGGGCTTGCGCTGGGGTCCCTCCGAGGCTGGAGCCTGGATCAAACTGCAGGAGGAAGAGCTGGAGGCTGGTGTTCGGAGCAGATGCGGGGGGCCACCCCGCCCCCCACCATCCCCACTATTAAACCTTGTTCCTCTGCAAGAGTCTCCCTTCTTCTCTGCTCTGGCTTGCAGGGTGGGGCAGGGGGAGATGCAGGGGTGGGATGGAGATTTAGGGGACTGCCATTACACAGAGACACCCCCCCTCCCCCACCCCCCCTGCCAGGCCGAGCTCAGCTGCTAAAGACTTTTATTGAGGTTTGGTGGGGGTGGGGGAGGGGTTGGAGTCGCTGGTGGCTGGGATGTGGGGGGGGAGAGACTGGTCACTCCCACCCCAATTCTTGCTGGCCCAGTTGGGGGCGAATCCTGGCCCCATCCGTTCAACCTGGAAAAGACGAGACTTCATCGCGGGAAGGGTCACAGACCCCTGATCCCCTACTGAGCCCCCTGCCCCATGGCACCCCCTGCTCAGCCCCCTACTGAGCCCCCCTGCAGCCTGGTGCGCCCAACTGAGCCCCCCCACCCCATGGTGCCCCCCTTACTGAGCATCTTCCCCCGCTCCCTGCAGCCCAGCGCCCCCTGTTGCTCTTAACAGAGACCTGCGGATATGGATGTGACGAAGTGGGAGTGTTCTTAATGTTTCCTCTGAATAGTGTGGGGGTGCCTCAGTTTCCCCTAGGCAGTTCTTAAGTATCTAGGGGGTGTAATAAGGGGGTATGGTGGTTGCAGAGCCCTAGAGGGCAGGTGTGTGCAGGGGTCTGGACACAGAGAATGGCCGACACCCTGTTTCCTGGCCACTGATGGCCTGGGCCCTTCCCCCCTGCAAGGTGAGAGCTAAAGGGTTGGACAACAAAGGAGAGTGATCACTTTAGATAAGCTATTACCAGCAGGAGAGTGGGGTGGGAGAAGGTATTTTTTCATGCTTTGTGTGTATATAAAAAGATCTTCTACACTTTCCACAGTATGCATCCGATGAAGTGAGCTGTAGCTCACGAAAGCTTATGCTCAAATAAATTGGTTAGTCTCTAAGGTGCCACAAGTACTCCTTTTCTTTTTGCGAATACAGACTAACACAGCTGTTACTCTGAAAGGAATCAGGTGACCTCCTGGCCCGGGAAAGGGACAAAGCCCAGAGGAGGAGGGGCTGGAGGGAGTTTCAGTTTGGGGCTGGCTGGGACATGGAGTGAAGGGCAGACAGGGTTGTCTGGCTCACTGCCCCCCAAAATGGACCCAGCTGAGGGGTCCTGTTCTCTGCACCTACAAGCTCTGTGTTAGACCGTGTTCCTGTCGTCTAATAAACCTTCTGTGTTACTGGCTGGCTGAGAGTCCCATCTGACTGCAGAGTTGGGGGGCAGGACCCTCTGGCCCCCCCAGGACCCCGCCTGGGCGGACTGGCTGTGGGAAGCGCCCGGAGGGGCAGAGGAGGCTGAATGCTCCGAGGTCAGACCCAGGAAGGTGGAAGCCGGGGGAGCTGTGTGTCCTGCAGACAGGCTGCTCCCCAAGAGGAGACTCCCCCAGAGTCCTGCCTGGCTTCGTGGGGAGCAGTTCCCGAGCATCGCCCGCTGAGCCCGTGATGCTAGCCCATCCTTGCCCCCCCTCAGCTCTGCCGGTGTCCCTCAATCCTGACCCACAGCCCCCTGCCAGGCCAGCCCTGCCCCTCTGCAAGCTCTGCTCGTGCCCCTCGCTCCCAACCTGCAGCCCCGTGCCGGCCAAACCCTGGGATCCCTCCTACCCTTGCTGCCAGGTTTCGGCCCATCCAGGCGGTGCCCCTGCCCTTCCGCCTCCCATCCCATAACTGCCCCTGTGCCGCCCAAACCTCCTGGCTTCTCCCCTCAGCACTGGGGGGGCAGTATTAGGTATATGAATGCATCCATCAGGGCCACACAGGGGCAAGGAGCCAGGGCGGGGATACCGGCTCCCCCCTCCCCCCCAAAAAGTAAGAATTTTCTGTAATAGTTTTATGGAGCCTGCCTGTGCCTCAGTTTCCCTCTACAGTGGCAAAGGGGCTCAGCCCCCTGCTGGAGCCGCGCAGGAGGTGGGACATCTGTGGGGCACCAGAGTCATGGGACGTGCGCTGGGCTGAAGCCGACCCAAGGCGCCAGAGTGTCCAGGCAGACAAAGCGCCCCCCTGAGGACTGGCCAAGCCTCCCCCCTGGCCCCGGCAGCAGGACACCCCCGAGAGAGGGCCGGTGAGCGAGCCAGCCATGGACTCAGTCACGGCCGGGCTGGGTCATCACCGCGCCGGCCGGGCTGGGTCATCACCGCGCCGGCCAGGCTGGGCCATGGCTAACGGCCACCTCTCTGGGCTGCCCCCGGGCCTGCAGCCGGGGGCTGAGTGGGTCCCCTGGCTCTGCACAGGGGCTGGGGTCGCTGTCACCACCCCAGGGCCCTCGCACCCGCAGGGCCCAGCCCTGCCCCGCAGCGGGGTCTGGCTGGGCCGGACTCTGGCAGGGACCCTCAGGGGAAAAGGGGGGCTGTTGCCAGCAGCCCAGTCCTGGAGCCCATGGGCCTCTGCCCAACCCTGGGGCTCAGCGTGGTAAGGAGTCGCACCCAGGAGGCTGGTTGCAGGCTGGGGCATAGGCCAGACCCTATGACTTCCCCCCCACCTGTCACGGAGTCCCTGGGCGATACTCTGGAACTGCTCCCCATGAAGCCAGTCAGGACTCTGGGGCAGTTGCCTTTCTGTGAGCAGCCTGTCTGCAGGACACACAGCTCACCCAGCTTCCACCTTCCTGGGTCTGACCTCGGAGCATCCAGCATCCTCTGCCCCTCCGTGCGCTTCCCATAGCGAGTCCGCTCAGGCAGGGCTCCTGGGGAAGCCAGAGGGTCCTGCACCCCAACTTCGCAGTCAGACTTGACTCTCAGCCAGCCAGTAAAACAGAGGTTTATTAGATGACAGGAACATGGTCTAAAACAGAGCTTGCAGGTGCAGAGAACAGGACCCCTCAGCTGGGTCCATTTTGGGGGGCAGTGAGCCAGACAACCCCGTCTGCCCTTCACTCCATGTCCCAGCCAGCCCCAAACTCAAAAGTCCCTCCAGCCCCTCCTCCTCTGGGCTTTGTTCCTTTCCCGGGCCAGGAGGTCACCTGATTCCTTTGTTCTCCAACCCTTTAGCTCTCACCTTGCAGGGGGGAAGAGCTCAGGCCATCAGTTGCCAGGAAACAGGGTGTCGGCCATTGTCTGTGTCCAGACCCCTGCACACACCTGCCCTCTAGGGCTCTGCAAGGATCACACACCCTTATCCCACCCCCTAGATACTTAAGAACTTCATAGGGGAACTGAGTCACCCCCACACTATTCAGAGGAAACATTAAGAACAGTCCCACTTCGTCACATCTCTCCCCCCTTCGAGATCGAACTGAGCGGGGTCACTTTAGCTGGTGACCTGGGGAAGTTCGAAGCCACCAACGTTCCCATGGATGCCCCAGCATCTCTCCCATTCCTTGGTAGGAGTTACACCAGGCCCTTCCAGTTTCACGCCCTCCCTTAGGTCGGGGGTGGTCGATAGCACTCGCAGGCCGCATGTGGGAAGCTTTATGCGGCCCGTGCCCTTTGGCCACCCCAAAACCCCAGGGGGTCAAACTGGGATTGGGTCTTCTCCCCATCAAGCTGGCCAAACACAGCCACTTGGTTATAGGACGGTTTAACTTTCTTAACAGTTTTCACTTCATCTGAGACCTTCTCAAGGCTCTCCACACTGGGTCTTTCAACAGGACAGTCAGTGGATCCATTCACAACAGAAAATTTCTGGCTGTTAGGAACTGAAACTGTCTTGATTAAATCACTTTCACACCCTTCAGTGGCAGTAAACTGCTTGCAAAGACTCCATGAGGATTCCTTTCCCTAAGGCTTTTCTATGCAACAATTCACCCCTCACAGAAATTCTGCCCTTACCCTCTTTACCTAGGGCTTGCTCTAGAGGAACACTTTCCTGAGCAACAACAGACCCTTTCTGGGTCTCCCTTACATCCAGAATTACCTCTGGCCCATCCGGCGGATTCCTACACAATCCCCTTTCAGGCAAACTGACAGACTTCCTAGAGAAAAGGTCAGAAGCATTCTCCTTCCCTTTGCCACACACAAGTTCAGGAATCTTTTCCTTCTTGCTACAGGTTTCCACACCCTCAGTAGGTAACACAATCACACACCTTCATGCTCTCCTTGTGCCCTGGCTAGGATCTCACCCTGATTAGACAGAGTTGCGACACCCTTTCCCAACAAAACACTAGCAACAGGCAAAATACAAGCACCAGAATTGTCTGGGCTCTGGGATTTTACAAAGACACTAACTGGATGCGACCTAGTTACAGGGCCATTCTCCTGAGCAGACCCAAACTTAGGACCCTTCCCTTCCTGGGCTTTAGCTGAATCCAGAACCAGCTCTGAGACAACTGCACGACCCTCAACCATCACAGGCTGCAAGGCCCCTTCTGTTTGCTCCACAGACAAAGAAGAGCCGGACACACTTTCTCCTTTCCCAGACACACAGCTTGGGATCTCATTCCCCTTGTCCCAGCACACAAGGCTGGTCACAGACAACTGCTTGGAGATCAGGGTAGCTCCCTCCATAGGCAAGTCAATACCCCTGACAGACACAGGCACATTTCCTTCCCTGTCCCAATTCTCCACCCAGCTAACAGGTAAGGTCCAGGGACATTCATCTGCCACTCTCCTCGCCTTCCCACCCTGCTGACTAGACACAGCCATCAGCTCACAAGGCTGCCTAGGCTCATCCAGACTTTCCTTACCAAGCACCTTGCCACTCCCAACAGATCCCCTGCCCTGTCTGTGTCTCCCCCCACTCAGCTGGGGTCTCAGCTCCCCCTGTGCTCAGCCCTGCCCTTGCTGTCCCAGTGGGGTAGGCAGCGAGCTCGCTGCTTTCCTCACTGCATCAGAGCCAGCGTGAGCCCCTTCTCCAGTGTGCAAGGGCGCAGGGAGCATCTCTCTGTCCCACCCAGCCCCAGGAGTCTGGTTACAGGCAGGCAGGTAGCCTGAGCCTAGCCGCTCCTCCCTGCTGCCAGCCAGGTCATCTGCATTTTCACTGACCATTTCCCTCTCCACCGATTGGTTCCCTGGATTCAAATTCAAACCCTTGGCAGTTACAGGAGCAGGGTCTGGATCCTGTCCCAAAGAGACACAGTCACCCCACAACAGGGTCTCGCAGCCGATATCCCGGAGAACCCCAACAACCAGCCAGCCTGACCCCTCCTGTGTCTGCACAGGGATCTGGGCCATAGGCAGGGCGAGGGGCTTCATCCCTGGGACCCTCACCCAGCTCACCCAGCCCCTCAGCATCTGAGGCTGCACCACCCAGGGCCTGACAACAGTTCTCTCTGTCCCAGGATCTCACCACCCCAGGAATGTCTCCCCATTGACCATCACCTTCCGCTCCCCCTGGGGGTCCGAGGGGCCCGACCCCAGGAAACTCCACACAGACATATAGGTTGGGGTCAGGAGTGGGAGCCCGTCCACCTCCCCACCCATCTGGCTGACGGAGTCTATGGCCTTGGGACCCAGCAAGGGAGCTAGACACTGGGGCTTTTCCGCAGGGTCCCCCTGGTTCAGATCTCCAGCCTGCTCAAAGGCAGTGAGGTGGCATCCACATCCCCCCACTCCTTAACCAGGGGCAGCAATTTAGTCTCGAGGTTCCCTGCGGAACTGGCCCCCCCGGGGTCTATCCCCACTCACCCCTGGGAGGTCCCCTAGGCCTCTCCGCTCCCCCACCGCCAGTTCATGCTGCTGCTGCTTCTGCAGCTCTTTCTCGGGCTCTCGCTGTCTCTCACAGTCCTCTTGCTCTCTCGGACTCAGCTCCAACCCATGCATCTCCGATCCCCGGATGGGGAACCCGATCGTGAAGACCCTCGTCTGGTCGGGGACAGGAGTCTTGGCGATGCCTGGCTCCCACTCCAGCTGCTCCCAGATCCTGCTATAGCCCCATTTGGGGTCAGGAATCTGTCCCTTAGAGCGGTCATCCTCCTCCTGCTGCATGATGAACTGTGCTTTGGTGAACTTTCCAATGCTCAACCCTCTCTTTCTGCACGGGGTTACAATGTCCTTCTTAAGGAGACGGTGACAGGCCGTCACTCCGCTCCTCCCAAGTTGTTGTGGACTCACAGGCCTGTGTGCTCTCAGCTCCCCACGGTTTCCAGGGAGAACCCCTAGTGCACCAGCCCTTCTCGAGGTCACCCCCTCTTTGCCAGGTCGAGCTGCAGACTCCTCCGCCCCGGGACCGCTCGCTGCAATCCCCCGGGGGACCCTGTTACTGCAAAAGTCCTTCTCTCTGGTCACACACTTCCAGGAGTTAACCGCCCCCTGAAACCGTCTCTCTCTGAATCTTCAGCACGCCTGGTCCCCATCAATCCCCCTTCGTTTTACTGCTCCCCAGTCACTTACTGCAGGAAGCACCATCCACGGGGTGCAGTACATCCCACCGCTACCACCAGTTGTCACGGAGTCCCTGGGCGATACTCTGGAACTGCTCCCCATGAAGCCAGTCAGGACTCTGGGGCAGTCGCCTTTCTGTGAGCAGCCTGTCTGCAGGACACACAGCTCACCCGGCTTCCACCTTCCTGGGTCTGACCTCGGAGCATTCAGCATCCTCTGCCCCTCCGTGCGCTTCCCCCAGCGAGTCCGCTCAGGCGGGGTCCTGGGGAAGCCAGAGGGTCCTGCACCCCAACTTCGCAGTCAGACTTGACTCTCAGCCAGCCAGTAAAACAGAGGTTTATTAGATGACAGGAACATGGTCTAAAACAGAGCTTGCAGGTGCAGAGAACAGGACCCCTCAGCTGCGTCCATTTTGGGGGGCAGTGAGCCAGACAACCCCGTCTGCCCTTCACTCCATGTCCCAGCCAGCCCCAAACTGAAACTCCCTCCAGCCCCTCCTCCTCTGGGCTTTGTTCCTTTCCCGGGCCAGGAGGTCACCTGATTCCTTTGTTCTCCAACCCTTTAGCTCTCACCTTGCAGGGGGGAAGGGCCCAGGCCATCAGTGGCCAGGAAACAGGGTGTCGGCCATTCTCTGTGTCCAGACCCCTGCACACACCTGCCCTCTAGGGCTCTGCAATGATCATACACCCTACCCCACCCCCTAGATACTTAAGAACTTCATAGGGGAACTGAGTCACCCCCACACTATTCAGAGGAAACATTAAGAACAGTCCCACTTCGTCACACCACCCTTCCCCCTCTCCCTGGGAACCCTGCCCCCCTGCCTCCCTTTTTCCCCTCCACCCCCTGCTCCCTCTTCTCTCCTCCACCCCAGAGATCCTGTCCCCTTCCCTCCTGCTGCCCCTCACCCTGTCCCACTCTGGGCACCCTGCCCCCCACCCCTGCAGCCTAGCCTGCCCCTCCTCCCCCCATCCCCCCCACTCCCGCTGGGAATCCCTTGATCTGTGGGTTCCTTACTTAACCCCCTCCCCCATATGCTCCCCCAGGAAATGGGGCACAGCGGACCAGCTTGTAGAAGGGGCAGGGACTGGCAGGTGAGCTGGGGGGAGGGGCAGTGGGGAACAGAGGTGTGTGGGGCTGGGCAGAAAGCTCCCCCCCCCGAATTGATTGGGGCTGGTGCCATTCCAAAGCGGGGATGCAGAATGAGCCCCCCCCCCCCGGGCGAGCCAGGCGAGGGGGGCCAGGCTGGTGCCTGCCGGGGGGTGGCACTTGTTCTAGGAGTTAATGCTGCCCCCCCACAGAGGCTGGAGTTTGTGCAGAAGTGCGAGGCTGGGACCTGGGGCCCCTTCTAGCCACCCCCTCCCGACCCTGTCTGCGGGTGGGAGGTGGTGATGGGGGAGGTTCCCCTTTTGGGGGGGGCTCCAGCCCCCCGCAGCTCCATTGCTCTGGTCCCACGGCGCCCCTGGAGTGGGGGGGGTCACCTGCTCCCTGCTGGGGGCCAAGCGTGACCTGGTGACGGCAGGGGGAGGGAGACCCGAGACCCCCAATCACACAGCCCCCCCCGCCTCCCACATGCACTTGGCCCCTCCACAGGTGGGGACTGCCCCTGCCCCCCCGTTTACCTGCCATCCCCCGGACCCAAACTCCAGGCTGTGGCTCAGTTCTCAGGCTTTTACTGAGGTTTACTGGGGGGAAGGGAGATTTGGGAGGGGTCTGGGGAAGGGGCACTGGGCGGGGAGGGCGGTTAGGGGATGTGGGGGAGCGGTCTGGGGAAGGTGCGAGGGGCGAAAGGGGTTGGGGGGTGGGGGAAGGTTGGGGAGGGGGATTTGGGGGGAGGGGGCTGGGGGTGGCATCGCTCAGTGGCTGGGCCAGGGATCGGGGAGGGGTCTGGGGAAGGGGCACTGGGTGGGGAGGGCGGTTAGGGGATGTGGGGGAGCGGTCTGGGGAAGGAGCGAGGGGCGAAAGGGGTTGGGGGGTAGGGGCTGGGGGTGGCATCGCTCGGTGGCTGGGCCAGGGATCGGGGCAGAGGCGGGCTGGGATCCGGTAACACTCCCAGGACCCCCCGGGGGGGCAGCGAATCCGGACACCACCCGGTCACCCTGCGAACAAAGAGAGCATAAGTGGGAGACAGCCCCCAGCCACCCCATGGAGCAACCTGCTGCCCACCCCCTTCCCCATGGCACCCCCTACTGAGCGCCCCTAACCCGGTCCCTGCTCCACGGCGCCCCAGGCTAAGCCCCCCACGGTGGCCCCTGCTGAGCCCCCCACCTCGTGCCATGGCACCCCCTGCTGAGCCCCCTGCCCTGCCCCACGGCGCCCCTTCTTGCTCTTACGGAAGAGCTGCAGGTGCACGAAGAGCGCGTGGGACCGACCCCTGGCGCGGATGATGAGGGTGAAGCTCCCGTGTCCTGGGGGGTTAACCCCGTGATGCGCAGGGAGCAGTCACCCCCAGGGTCTCGCGGCCCGTGGACGCCGGTCCCTGGTTCCGTGTGTCCGGGGAGGTGAAGGTCAGGATCCGATCGGGCTCGGCTGTGGTGGTTCTGCGGTACCAGCTGCAGCTCTGGGCGACTCCCTGCCCCCCCCCCCCCAGCAGGGTCACCGTCTGCCCCACGGTGGGGCGGGGGGGCACCACTGCCACCCCAAAATCAATGGCACCGGTCAGCGGGAGGCAGGAGGACAGGACACAGAAATCGGGGGGAAGAAGGGGGAGGGAGGACGTCAGAAATGGGACCCCGCCAGCTCTGCTGGTGCCCCTCACTCCCGACCTGCAGCCCCTTCCTATCCCCGTGCTGCCCACCCCCCAGACCTGCCAGGATTGGGCCTGTCCAGGAGCTGGCCCAGGTGTGGGCGTGGGAGGTGCCCCATGTCCAGTCTGTGCTGGGGGTGAACAGGGCTGGGTTGGGGCGAGGATGCCCGGCTGGTGAATCCCGGGGCGGGGGAAGCACAGGGATGGGTGGGGAAGGGGATGTTGGGTAAGAAAGAAACCCACAGAGCAAGGGAGTCCTGCCCCCCTCCCATGTTCTCTGTACCCCGCCCCCTTCCCCACAGCCCCCACGGCAAACACGCCCAGACTCCTTGCTACCCCTGCCCCGCAGGCCCCTGCCCCCAGCGGGGGAGGGGGGTCAGGAATGTGATGGCAAAGGGGACAGGTTGGGGGAGGGGTAGCTCAGTGGTTTGAGCATTGGCCTGTTAAACCCAGGGTTGCGAGTTCAATCCTTGAGTCACCTACTACAGGACAGGCCTAACGAAGAAAACAGAATGCCACTAGCCGTCACCTTCAGCCCCCAACTAAAACCCCTCCAATGCATTATTAAGGATCTACAGCCTATCCTGAAGGACGACCCATCACTCTCACAGATCTTGGGAGACAGGCCAGTCCTTGCCTACAGACAGCCCCCCAACCTGAAGCAAATACTCACCAGCAACCACACAACAGAACCACTAACCCAGGAACCTATCCTTGCAACAAAGCCCGTTGCCAACTGTGCCCACATATCTATTCAGGGGACACCATCACAGGGCCTAATCACATCAGCCACACTATCAGAGGCTCGTTCACCTGCACATCCACCAATGTGATATATGCCATCATGTGCCAGCAATGCCCCTCTGCCATGTACATTGGGCAAACTGGACAGTCTCTACGTAAAAGAATAAATGGACACAAATCAGATGTCAAGAATTATAACATTCATAAACCAGTCGGAGAACACTTCAATCTCTCTGGTCACGCGATTACAGACATGAAAGTTGCGATATTACAACAGAAAAAACTTCAAAACCAGACTCCAGCGAGAGACTGCTGAATTGGAATTCATTTGCAAATTGGATACAATTAACTTAGGCTTGAATAGAGACCGGGAGTGGCTAAGTCATTATGCAAGGTAACCTATTTCCCCTTGTTTTTTCCTACCCCCACCCCAGACGTTCTTGTTAAACCCTGGGTTTGTGCTGGAAATGGCCCACCTTGATTATCATACACATTGTAAGGAGAATGATCACTTTAGATAAGCTATTACCAGCAGGAGAGTGGGGTGGGGGGAGAGAAAACCTTTTGTAGTGGTAAACACCCATTTTTTCATGGTTTGTGTGTATAAAAAGATCTTCTGTACTTTCCACAGTATGCATCCGATGAAGTGAGCTGTAGCTCACGAAAGCTTATGCTCAAATAAATTGGTTAGTCTCTAAGGTGCCACAAGTCCTCCTTTTCTTTTTGCAATCCTTGAGGGGGCCATTTAGGGATCTGGGTCAAAAATTGGGGATTGGTCCTGCTTTGTGCAGGGGGTTGGACTAGATGATCTCCTAAGATCCCTTCCAACCCTGATATTCTATTCTATTCCCCCCAACCACCCCTGGATTCAGGGCTCCGCCCCCCTCCCCAAAATCTGGGGCTGTTGCTCAGTGGGTTTCTTACCCAACTTGCTGCCCCTCCCCCACTGGCTCTTGGGAAACTTCCCCCAGTGGCCAGTGGACCCTGCCCTGGGAGCTGTGGGGTGGGGAAGGAGCTGGGGCCTTGTGACACCTCCAGGAGCCGGGGTCCCACAGACACAGTGCTGGGGGGACCCAGCCCCAAACACTGCCCCACACCCGGGGGCCTGGGTTCCATCCCTGGCTCAGGGAGCGGGGTCATAGAGTCATAGAACTGGAAGGGACCAGTCGAGAGGTCTCTAGTCCAGTCCCATGCATTCAAGGCAGGATGAGGTATTATCTAGATCATCCCTGACAGGTGTTTGTCTAACCTGCTCTGAAAAATCCCCAATGATGGAGATCCCACAACCGCCCTGGGCAATTTATTCCAGTGCTTAACCACCCTGACAGGTAGGAAGTTTTTCCTCATGTCCAACCTAAATCGCCCTGGCTGCAATTTAAGCCCATTGCTTCTTGTCCTGTCCTCTGAGGTTAAAAAAGAACAATTCCTCTCCCTCCTCCTTGTAACAACATTTTATGTACTTGAAAACTGTTACCATGTCCCCTCTCGGTCTTCTCTTCTCCAGACTAAACAAACCCAGTGTTTTCAATCTTCCCTCATAGGTCACGTTTTCTAGACCTCTAATAATTCGTGTTGCTCTTCTCTGGACTTTCTCCAATTTGTCCACATCCTTCCTGAAATGTGGCGCCCAGACCTGGACACAATGCTCCAGTTGAGGCCTAATCAGTGTGGAGTAGAGCGGAAGAATTACTGCTCGTGTCTTGCTTACAACACTCCTGCTAACACATCCCAGAATGATGTCTGCTTTTTTTGCAACAGCGTTACACTGTTGACTCATATTTAGCTTGTGATCTGCAATGACCCCCAGCTCCCTTTCTGCAGTACTCCTTCCTAGGCCATCATTTCCCATTTTGTATGCGTGCAACTGATTGTTCCTTCCTAAGTGGAGTACTTTGCATTTGTTCTTATTGAATTTCATCCTATTTACTTCAGACCATTTCTCTGGTTTGTCCAGATCATTTTGAATTTTAATCCTATCCTCCAAAGCACTTGCAACCCCTCCCAGCTTGGTATCGTCCGCAAACTTTATAAATGTACTCGCTATGCAATTATCTAAATAATGTATGATGATAGTGAACAGAACCAGACCCAGAACTGATCCCTGCATGACCCCACTCGTTATGCCCTTCCAGCATGACTGTGAACCACTGATAACTACACCCTGGGAACTATTTTCCAACCAGTTTTGCACCCACCTTATAGTAGCTCCAGCTAGGTTGTATTTCCCTAGTTTGTTTAGGAGAAGGTCATGCGAGACAGTATCAAAAGCCTTACTAAAGTCAAGATAGACCATGTCTCCTGCTTCCCTCCTATCCACAAGGCTTGTTACCCTGTCAAAGAAAGATCTTGGGTTGGTTTGAAACAATTTTGCAGGGTCCTGCGCTTAGGATGGAAGAACCCAATGCACCGCTACAAACTAGGGACCGAATGGCTAGGCAGCAGTTCTGCGGAAAAGGACCTAGGGGTTACAGTGGACGAGAAGCTGGATATGAGTCAGCAGTGTGCCCTTGTTGCCAAGAAGGCCAATGGCATTTTGGGATGTATACGTAGGGGCATTGCCAGCAGATCGAGGGACGTGATCGTTCCCCTCTATTCGACATTGGTGAGGCCTCATCTGGAGTACTGTGTCCAGTTTTGGGCCCCACACTACAAGAAGGATGTGGATAAATTGGAGAGAGTCCAGCGAAGGGCAACAAAAATGATTAGGGGTCTAGAGCACATGACTTATGAGGAGAGGCTGAGGGAACTGGGATTGTTTAGTCTGCAGAAGAGAAGAATGAGGGGGGATTTGATAGCTGCTTTCAACTACCTGAGAGGTGGTTCCAGGGAGGATGGTTCTAGACTATTCTCAGTGGTAGAAGAGGACAGGACAAGGAGTAATGGTCTCAAGTTGCAGTGGGGGAGGTTTAGGTTGGATATTAGGAAAAACTTTTTCACTAGGAGGGTGGTGAAACACTGGAATGCGTTACCTAGGGAGGTGGTAGAATCTCCTTCCTTAGAAGTTTTTAAGGTCAGGCTTGACAAAGCCCTGGCTGGGATGATTTAGTTGGGGATTGGTCCTGCTTTGAGCAGGGGGTTGGACTAGATGACCTCCTGAGGTCCCTTCCAACCCTGATATTCTATGATTCTATGATTCTATGATTTGTTCTTGACAACTCCATGCTGACTGTTACTTATCAACTTATTATCTAGATGTTTGCAAACTGATTGCTTAATTATGTGCTCCATTATCTTTTCCGGGTACAGAAGTTAAGCTGACTGGTCTGTAATTCCCCGGGTTGTCCTTATTTCATTTTTTCAGATGGGCACTAGATTTGCCCTTTTCCAGTCGTCTGGAATGTCTCCCGTCTTCCATGACTTCTCAAAGGTAATCGCTGATGGCTCAGGTATCTCCTCAGTCAGCTCCTTGAGTATTCTAGGATGCATTTCATCAGGCCCTGATGACTTAAAAACAACTAGTCCAGTGGGTTAGAGCTGGGGAGGGTTGGGAGCCAGGACTCCTGGGGTCTCGCTCTGCGCCCCCGTTCCTTGCAGCCCAGCGCCCCCTAGTGTCACACTGGGGCATTGGAGTCAGCACTGACCGATGTTTTTGTGGGAAGGGGCCTGGCGTCCTGGATTCCCAGCCCCGTTCCCCAACATCCTTAGCTCCTCAGCGCGGGCTTGTCTCTGTCCTGTGTGAAGCACCTGGCGTGGAGTATTAACCTGGGAATGTTGCGTGGAAGTTTTCCTAGTTTACCGTCTGCATTGGTACTAGATGGGGTGGGAAATCAGGGGGTGACTTCACTGAGGGACGATACCTGACTGCCGGCACATAACCTGAGCTAGGAGGGGGCTGGGGCCAGGTGGCACCTTCTGCCGGGGAAACTGTACAAAGGCTGGAGAAGGAGCCGGGGCAGGCGGGATGAGACGGCTGGAGGGAGTTTCAGTTTGGAACTGGCTGGGGAGACAGGGGGAGGCCCAGGACCTGAGTCTGGGCTCCCTGCCCCCCAAGACAGACCCGGCTGAGGGGTCCTGTTCTCTGCACCTGCCAGCTCTGTTTTTGGCCGTGTTGCTGTCGTCTAATAAACCTTCTGTGTTACTGGCTGGCTGAGAGTCCCGGTGAATCGCAGGCCGTGGGGGGTGCAGGGCCCTGACTCCCCCCCACCCCGTGACACCTGGCAGAATGGGGCCCTGGGTGAGCATGAGAACAATGGGGACAGCGGGGCCGGGGGAGGCACCCACCCTAGACGGGCCGATCTGTCCAGGGCTGGGGTCCTGGTTGGGGCGTGTTAACCCTGTGATGCGCAGGGGCCGTGGGTCTGAGCCGGGTGACGTGTGGGGGGAGTAACTGAGGCTCCTGTTTTCAGCAGCGGTCAGTTCCCCCTCCAGTGTGACCCCCCCACACACCTATCAGGACCAGCCCTAGCTCTGGGGACATGAGCAGTTGTCCTGGAGAGCTCATATTGGGTTCGCCTCCCGCTGTGGGGACTAGATTTACCACCCCCCCCCATGTGAGGTGGGGGGCAGGTGAGTCACATCCCCTGCCCCCCCCCGGCAGTGGAGGCAGGCAGGGCTGTCAGGAAAGGGGGGGCACGGTGCCAAAGGGGCCGAACCCCCTGCCCCATACCTGGGCTGGGAGGGGCAAGGGAGGTGCTTCGTGCCAGCTCCACTCCCTCCCCCCACTTCCCCCGTCTCTGCCCTTTGCCCCCAGCTGGGAACCAGGCGTCTCTGCCGTCCCGGCGGGTCCCACAGCAGCGAAGGGCGATGGGGCGAATCCCCCACAGACAGGGCGGCCCTTGGACAGGGATTTTCCTGGCAGGTCAGAGGGATGGGGCGGGGAAGGGAGAGGGGAGAATGTGGGACCCAGGTGTCCGGGACACAAAGGCCTCCAATAGGCACCATTGCAAATGAAAGAAGAGGGGCTGCGGGTCAGGAGTGAGGGGTACCAGCAGAACTGGGGGGAGCTGGGCTAGCAGGGGTCTGTGGGTCAGGATTGAGGGGCACGGGCAGAGCTTGGGTGGGGGGTCCCCAGGGCTGGGCTGGTAGGAGCAGATTCCGATGCTTCCTTCCCCAGGCTGGTTCCTTCCCTGGGCTACCCCAAGGCTGTGCCCCACAGCCCTGGGGTGGGACCCGTCAGATGCCACATTGTTCCCCACAGATCCTGCTTTGCATGGGGGGATTAGCAGGGATCAGCTGTTTGTGTCTCTCTGTCCCTGAGCATTTGCGGGGGACACATCCAGCCCCCCCTCCACGAACTCCCTTCCCCCAGATCCAGCCCCATGCAGAGACTCAGGTGGGTCCCATTGCGGCAAAGGGTGGTGGGGCAAATCCATGACAGACCAGGCAGCTCTGGGAGGCGCGGGGGGGGGGGGGGGGGGGGGGGGGGGGGGAGACCATGGGACCCAGGTGTTTGGGACACACGTGGCTGTAACAGGGGACAATGCAAATCAAAGCAGAGGAGCTGCAGGTCGGGAGTGAGGGGCACCAGTTGGTACCTGTCTCTCTGGTCTCCCCCCCGCAGCCTCCATCCTGGGCTCCGGCCTCCAGCCGGCGCCGGCCCAGACCCCGACCCCAGTGACCATCATCCTCACCCCGCCAAGCCCTGCGGTGGGAGGGGGCGTCAGCCTGGCCCCGCAGCCAGCGACACAGGACTTCCTGTCCTGCAGCTGGTACCGATCAGCGACCACTGATGAAAACAGCCGGATCCTCACCTACATCCCAGGACCACCCCCTGTCCAGACCAATGGCTCGGCCCACACGGGGAGGGAGACAGCGGGGCCGGGCTGCTCCCTGCACATCGCGGGGTTAACGCTCAACGACACCGGGAGCTACACGGTGCAGATCCAGAGCCCGACTAGCCCTGTCCTCGCCATGGTGCATCTGCCCGTCTCTGGTACGTGCCAACCCCGGGCCCTGCCCCTTCCCCATCCCCGCCCCAGCGATGGGGCTCTGGGTGTCTCCCCCTTGGGAAGAACCCAGCTAGGTCACGGGGGGAACCTGCCCCCAAACTCAGACACCGTGGGGCAACCTAGGTACCCCAACACCTGAGAGATGGTGACCCCCCAAACTGTGGGGCTCTGGACCCCCAGGCCCCACCTTGCCCCTCCCTGAACTGGAAGCCAAAACCTGCCCCAGCCTACATGGACCTGAACATGGACGGGGAATGACCCTGGCCCCCCAGGCACTGTTGGGACTGATTATCTGCATCGCATGGGCCCCCAGGGCCCCCCTGTGCCAGGTGCACAGACCTTCCCACGCAGAGCTCACACGCCCCACCCCCCAGAGCCTGGATCAAACCCAGGAGTCCTGGCTCAGAGCTCCCACTTCTCTAACCCACCAGACCCCCCTTCCAGAGCTGAGATAGAACCCAGGAGTCCTGGCTCCCAGAATTCCACTCTTTCCCAAGTAGCCCTATGCTAAAGATGATGGCTGGATAACAGCTCACTACTGCTACCAGGCAGCTGGGTCGGAATCCCGCACAGGGCTGTGGGTCAGGACTCCCACGGTGCTGTTCACCCCAGTGACGCTCTCTCTGTTCCCAGAAATGCTGCCCAGGCCCACGGTGACGCCAAACCAAGCCCAGGTGCTGGAGAACGGGACCTTCACCCTCACGTGTAACAGCTCCCCCAGCACCGACACCGTGCTCTGGCTCCGGGACGGGGCGTCCCTCGCGCCCAGTGACCGGCTGGGACTGTCCCCTGACAACCGGACCCTCACGGTGCTGGGTGTCACCCGGGGCGATGCCGGCGCCTACCAGTGCGAGGTCGGGAACCCCGTCAGCACCGAACGCAGCGAGCCCAGCACCGTGACAGTGGCCTGTGAGTAACTACAGCCCCGTCCCCCGGCCGCGCTGCCCCCGGCCCTGCCGGCATCACCCAGCCGCGGAGATGCAGCATGGAGCACAGGGGAAGTTTATGGAGGGTCCCTTCCGGGCCACTGAGATGCAGCTGCCTCTGGGGTGGATCATGCGGGCTGTTTCTACAGGCTTCTCTGGCCTGGTGCTGAGATGCAGCCATCTCTGGGTTGAGGCACAGCGGCTGTTTATACTGGGACCCTCCGTCCATCCCCTGCTCTCCTCTCTCTCTGCAGATGGGCCAGACTCCACCAGAATAGACCCGCCTGGACCCATCAACGTGACCCTCGGGTCCCCTCTGACCCTGACGTGTGTCACCGACTCCGTCCCAGCCCCGAGCTATCGCTGGGTTCTCAACGGCACCGACATGAAGGAGACCGGGACCAACTTGAGCTTTAGCCCCACGACCTGGGCTCAGCACGGCACGTACGAGTGCCGGGTCCACAACCCCGTCACCAGCCGCACTGCCTGGGCGTCTGTCGCCGTGCGGATCGTGGGTGAGTCCCCGGGATGGAAGAACGCGCTGCAGACACAGGGATCCCAGTGCTGGCACCAATGCCCCAGTGCGGCACTAGGGGCCCGGGCTGCAGGGGGTGGGGTGAGGGGATTGTGGCTGAACGTCTGATCCAACACTGCCCCCCCACACACACGTTTTTCCTCCTGATGTCCCTCCCTCAGGTGCCCATTCAGGTCTCTCTGCTGGGGCCATTGCCGGGATCGTCATCGGGTCACTGGTGGGGATGGCGCTGGTCGGAGTCGGGGTCTATTTCCTCTGTGAGTAACAGCCCCCACCCCTCGGGAGAGCCAGGACCCCTGGGTTCTCGCCCTGGCACTGGGAGGGGAGTGGGGTGTAGTGGGTTAGAGTGGGAGTGAGGAGAGGGGCTGGGAGCCAGGACTCCTGGGTTCTCTCCCTGGCTCTGGAAAGGGAGTGGGGTCTCGTGGTTAGAGCAGGGGGGCTGGGAGCCAAGGCCCCAATTCCAGTGTCTCTGATGATTCCTCCCAGACTCTCGCTGCTGGAACGAGACCCCCCGGGAGAACGAGGCACCTGTCCCAGTGTACGAGAACCAGCCCCCTACAGCCGGGGCACGGCCAGTGGTGAGTGACAAGGGCCACCCCCACCCCCCTCTATTCCAGGCCCAGCCCCTCCTCTGCGGATGCCCCTCAGTCCAGACCCACAGCCCCTAGCCAGTTTACCCTGTCCTCTTTGGGCGGGGGTGGGGGAGGGTTACACAAACCCTGGGTCCCACTGACTCTCCCGGTTTCCCCCCCTCGAGCTCGGCTGGGGGGTCTCTGGGGTCTGGTGCTAATGCCCCTCTTGCCTCTGTCTCCTCCAGGCCCAGCCCGGGAGGCCCCCTGACCCCAGCCCCATCTACGAGGTGAGCGCCGGCTCCTTGCGCTGTATCCTCCACCTGAGGGGGTTCGGACCGAGTGAGGGGAGGGGGGAGCTGCCCCCCAGAAGCCCTATGGCTGAGAATGGGGCTGGTTATTACATTCCCCCAGGGGAGGCGCAGAGCGAGCCAGAGGGGGATGAGCCGGGAGCCCCAGAGCTGAGGGGAGGGGTTCTGGGGGGCCCAGCACTGGGGGGGGGGAAGGATGGGCACCCTGTAGTGGGAGGGGCTGCTGGTCTCGGTGAGGGATGGGCCCCTGGTGTGGGAGGGGCTGTTGGGGTCCCATGGGGGGAAGGGGACTGGGCCCTCCCCTGGGGCGTCTCTGGCTGAATCGTCCCCGTTTCCCCCAGACGCTGGAGCCCGGACAGCTGGATGTGTACGAGGAGCTGAAGAAGTGATGCCCCCTCCTGCCCCCCCGGTGCATGCTGGGAGGGGCCCGGTGCATGCTGGGAAAGGCACGTCCACGAGTCCCGCCGCCCGGGGACGTCCCACCGATGAAGCTTTAAAGGGGAGGAACAGCCACCGCCCGGCCCGGGGGGTCCGTCCGTCCAGGCTGCTTCCCTGGCGCCCATCACCGCAGCGTCTGGGCCCCTCTGAGGCCTCGTCCCCACCCCTGTGGGGGGCTGGGCCGTTCTCCCCACTGCTCAGTGACCGGCCTGGGTCCCACAGGGAGTCTGTGGGGCTGCAGGGACTCAGACCCGGGTCTCCCCAGTGCCCCACTGGTGCCCAAATCAGAGCCAGGGGTCCCCGCCCAGGGCTTCCCCCACATCCCACACACACTTCCTGGTGTTTGTTCTAAGCCTGCCGCCCGTTCCTGTCATTTCCCGACCCCTAGTCCTTGTGTTTCGAGGAGTAAATAACAGGAGCCTCCAGCGGCTCCTTCTCCAGCTCTGGGCTCCGGTCAATAAACTCAGCCTGGTTGTCTCTGTAAGGCCTGGCCGTGCTGGGGCCGAGTGGGGCGCTGGCTGGGGGGTCACTGCTCAGCTGGGGGGTCCGAGTCCATGGGGGCAGCAGAGCTGGGTGTCACGGAGTGTGGGGGAGTCCAGGCCCTGCACCCCTCTTCCTGGGATTCACTGAGACTCTCAGCCAGCCAGTAAAACAGAAGGTTTATTGGACGACAGGAACACCGTCCAAAACAGAGCTTGTGGGTACACCCAGGACCCCTCAGTCAAGTCCTTCGGGGAGCAGGGAGCTTAGACCCCAGCCCTGGGGTTCCCTGTGTTCCTCCACCCAGCCCCAAACTGAAACTAAACCCACCCAGCAGGTTCCCTGCTGCAGCCTCCGTCCACATTCCTGGGCAGAGGTGTTACCTCCCCCTCCCCCTCCTGGCTCAGGTGACAGGCTCTCAGGTCTCCCGTCCCCAGGGCACATTCCCAGGTCAACACTCCCCCCTCCCTGCTGCGTCACATCCTCACACTGGGAACTCGGCCAGTGGGCAGCGCCAGGGGCTGGGCACCCCAGGGGGATCCTGGGCAATTGGGGGGTGCCGATCACTGACCTGTCGAGGGCTGAGCGTGGAGAGGGTTGTGCTGTCCATGGAGAGGGGGTCGGGGGTCTGACCCCCAGCAAGGCCAGACAAGGCTCCTCACAGCGGGGCAGGGGGTCACGGGGGGCCTCCCAGCCCGGCACCCCGGGAAGCGTCACACGGCGCAGCCCATGGGTGCAGGGGGAGCAGAGAGAGAGCAAAGGCCCCACATGTGGCCTCCGTGGACCCTGTGATTATGGCCCCGCAGCTGGGCCGTGCCCCCTGCACCCCGTTGTGTTATAACCTGGTCCCGGGCAGGGCACCCCCAGGTAGGGTTCCCAGGTGTCCGGCTTTCGACCGGACAGGAAAAGCCCGGTCGGCGGCGCTGCGGGGCTAAGGCAGGTTCCCTGCCTGCCCTGGCTCCGTGCGGCTCCTGGAAGTGGCCGGCATGTGCGGCTCCTAGGTGCAGGGGCGGCCATGGGGGCTCCGCGAACTGCCCCCTCTCCGAGCGCTGGCTCCACACTCCCAGGTGGCGGGGCCTGCGGGTGGGGGCAGAGCTCGGAGCCGCCCCTGGAATTGTGCCGCCCCAAACACGTGCTTGTCTGCTGGTGCCGAGAGCCGGTCCTGCCCCGGCCGCGCTGAGGCCTAGGGGGCCGCAGGAACACGCCGGGCTCTTCCCAGGCGCTGGCTGAGGTCAGGGCAGCCCGAAGCCCACACCCTGAACCCCCTCCCACACCCCAAGCCCTGCCCAGGCAGGTGAGAGAGGGGCAGAGCGAGCGACGGAGGGAGGGGGGATGGAGTGAGTGGGGTGGGGACCTTGGGGAAGGGGTGGGGCCGGGGCAAGGGTGTGGTTTTGTGCAATTAAAAAGTAGGCAACCCACACCCAGGCCCCAGGCGCAGGCCGTCCCTGCAGGCTGGGGCTCCGGGCAGGACCCCCCATGACCCAGGCGCAGGCCGTCCCTGCAGGCTGGGGTCTCCGGCCAAGGCCCCACCATGTCCCGGGCACAGGCCGTCCCTGCAGGCTGGGGGCTCCGGGCAGGGCCCCCCCATGTCCCGGGCGCAGGCCGTCCCTGCAGGCTGGGGGCTCCGGGCAGGGCCCCCCCATGTCCCGGGCGTGGGCCGTCCCTGCAGGCTGGGGACTCCGGGCAGGACCCCCCATGACCCGGGCGTGGGCCATCCCTGCAGGCTGGGGGCTCCGGGCAGGGCCCCCCATGTCCCAGGCGCGGGCCGTCCCTGCAGGCTGGGGGCTCCGGGCGGGGCCCCCCATGTCCCGGGCACGGGCTGTCCCTGCAGACTGGGGGCTCCGGGCAGGGCCCCCCCAGGCCCCGGGCGCGGGCCGTCCCTGCAGGCTGGGGGCTCCGGGCAGGGCCCCCCATGTCCCAGGCGCGGGCCGTCCCTGCAGGCTGGGGGCTCCGGGTGGGGCCCCCCATGACCCGGGCGCGGGCCGTCCCTGCAGGCTGGGGGCTCCGGGCAGGGCCCCCCCAGGCCCCGGGCCGTCCCTGCAGGCTGGGGGCTCCGGGCAGGGCCCCCCCAGGCCCCAGGCGCGGGCCGTCCCTGCAGCCTGGGGGCTCCGGGCAGGGCCCCCCATGTCCCAGGCGCGGGCCGTCCCTGCAGGCTGGGGGCTCCGGGCAGGGCCCCCCCAGGCCCCTGGCGCGGGCCGTCCCTGCAGGCTGGGGGCTCCAGGCAGGACCCCCATGACCCGGGCGCGGGCCGTCCCTGCAGGCTGGGGGCTCCGGGCAGGACCCCCCCGTGTCCCGGGCGCGGGCCGTCCCTGCAGGCTGGGGGCTCCGGGCAGGGCCCCCCATGACCCGGGCACGGGCCATCCCTGCAGACTGGGGGCTCCGGGCAGGGCCCCCCCAGGCCCTGGGCGCGGGCTGTCCCTGCAGGCTGGGGGCTCCGGGCAGGACCCCCCCGTGACCCGGGCGCGGGCCGTCCCTGCAGGCTGGGGGCTCCGGGCAGGGCCCCCCCGTGACCCGGGCGCGGGCCGTCCCTGCAGGCTGGGGGCTCCGGGCGGGGTCCAGGGGTCGCTGGCGCAGGGCCTAGGGGACCCAGGTGCATCTGGCCCGTTGCTGCCCCCTGCTGGCGAAGCGCGGCCCAGCCCCCCGCAGGGATCAGCCGGACAGGGGCTGCCCCGGCAGGGAGCTCTCTGCCCCCGTCCTGGGGGTGTCTGTGTCCGGCTGGGGGTGTGTCTGGCTGGGGGTGTCTGGGTCCGGCTGGGGGTGTCTGTGTCACGCTGGGGGTGTCTGTGTCCGCCCGGGGGGTGTCTGTCTCACGCTGGGGTTGTCTGTGTCTGGCTGGGGGTGTGTCCGGCTGGGGGTGTCTGTGTCTGGCTGGGGGTGTCTGTGTCCGGCTGGGGGTGTCTGTGTCTGGCTGGGGGTGTCTGTGTCACGCTGGGGTTGTCTGTGTCACGCTGGGGGTGTCTGTGTCTGGCTGGGGGTGTCTGTGTCTGGCTGGGGGTGTCTGGGTCCGGCTGGGGGGGTCTGTGTGCGGCTGTTGCCTGTTTCTCCTGCTTCCTGCTCCGCACGGGCCCTGTCTCTCCCCTGGGCTCCTTCTCTCCTCCGTGAGTCAGAGTTTCCTCCTGGCCCTGCCCTGTCTGACCGCACGGTGGGGGGAGCCGGGGGGGGCCGTGTGACCCTTTCTGGCACAGGGAGGGTTGGGGCCCGTGTCCAGCCAACCCCTGCCCCGGACTCCCCCCCTCGACCCCCACAAGGGCGGGGGGGGGGGGGTCAGCCTGGCCTGCAGCCGCCTGCGCAGAACGTGGAACCCGACGGCGCCACCCCCAGCCCCGCTCGGCCCAAGAGCCCCGGCCCCGGGGCAGCGACAACGGGCCGGCGGCTCCCCGACCCCCCGGGGTAACGCTCCGCAGTGCTGGGAACCGCAGGACGCAGCGAGTCGGACGGGCTGATAGTGATGTGACCCCCCCGCCCCGTGTGTGTGTGTGTGTGTGTGTGTTTGTGTGTGTGTCCCTGCGCCCCCTGCTGGACGGGTCGGGCCCTGCTGTGGGGGTGGGGTGGGGGTGTGTGTATGACTCTGTGTGTGTGTATGAGTGTGGCGGTGTGTATGGGTGTGGGTGTTTGGGAGTGTTTGTGCGTGTATGTGTGTGGGAGGATGGGTGGGTGGGTGAGTGGATCTGTCTATGGGTGTGTGGGGGGTGGGGGTGTGTGTATGGTGTGTATCGTGGGGGTGTCTATGGGTGTGTGTATAGTGTGTGGGGGGTGTATGGGTGTGTGGGTGGGTGGCGTATGTGTGAATGGGGTATCTGTGCGGGTGTGTATGGTGTGGGGGTGTGGGTGTGGGGAGTGTTTGTGGGTGTAGGTGTGGGTGTGTGCAGGTGTGTGTGTGGGTGTGTGGGTGTGTATGGTGTGTATCGTGGGGGTGTCTATGGGTGTGTGTATGGTGTCTGTGCGGGTGTGTATGGGGGTCTGTGTGTGGGGGTGGGGGTGTGTATGGTGCGTATCATGGAGGTGTGTATCATGGGGGTGTCTGTGGGTGTGTGCAGGTGTGTGTGGGGTTGGGGGTGTCTGTGGGTGCGGGGGGGTGGACACACGCGGGCCCACAGGCGGGGCGGGATCAGGCTGCTCAGCCCAGCTCTGTGTCTGTCTCTGCCCAGGGGCCTCACACTCTGTCCTGTTCCCCCCCAGCCCCGGCCCATCCTGCCGGGGGGCCCTTTGGCTCCCAGAAATGTCCCAGATTCCCGTCAGTCTGGGCTCTGCCCCCCCCCACAGGGGTCTCCCTGTACCCCCCACTCCCTAACGGGGGGGTTGTCTCCCACGTCCCATGGGTGACTTCCAGGGATGAGCCCCCCCCCCTCCACACAGCCTCCACTGGGGGGCAATATCTGGGGGGAACAGGGGGAGTAGGAGTCCTGGAAGCCGGGGGGCCCTGCCCGCTTTCATGCACCAGCCCCCCAGGGGCCGATTTCTGCGCTGTGTGACCCCCCACACACACACATCTGCCAGGGCCAGACCCCCCCCTCAAGGGAGCAGCGGGGGCCCGGATTGCTGCACCCCCCCGCCCCCGTGTCTGGGTGGAGGCAGCGGGAGGGGGGGTGAGTCCCTCCCCCCGGCAGGGGAGGCAGGCAGGGCTGTCAGGAAAGGGGGGACACAGTGGCAAAGGGGCCGCACCCCCTGCCCCATACCTGGGCTGGGAGGGGCAAGGCAGGTGCTTTGTGCCGGCTCCGCTCCCTCCCGCTTCCCCCGTCTCTGCCCTTTGCCCCCAGCTGGGAACCAGGCGTCTCTGCCGTCCCGGCGGGTCCCGCAGCAGCGAAGGGCGATGGGGCGAATCCCCCACAGACCGGGCGGCCCTTGGACAGGGATTCTCCTGGCAGGTCAGAGGGGGAGAACGTGGGACCCAGGTGTCCGGGGCACAAAGGGCTTCAATAAGAGCCAGTGTCAATGACAGCGGAGGGGCTGTGGGTCGGGACTCAGGGGCACCGGCAGAGCTGGGCGAGGGGCACCCCAGGGCTGGAGTAGCCGGAGGGGGGCTCTGACGCTTCCTTTCCCAGGCTGGCTCCAACCCCACCCTCCCCCAGGCTGTGCCCCGAAGCCGCGGGGACACGCACAGAAGCCCCGTTGTGTCCCGCAGCAGGGATCAGCTGTTTGCTTGTGTCTCTCTGGGCTACAGAACTGGGGGGGGACACACCCAGCCCCCCCCCACTGAACTCCCTCCCCCCAGGTCTAGCAGGCGGAACCAGAGCCAGGCAGAGACCCAGGGACCCGGCACCCCGTGGGGGACGGGGGGAGAAGGGAGAAGACCCTTTCCCTACCCCCCGACCCCCGCCGCACGGGTTCCTTCCTCCAAAGCGAAGGGGAAGTGGGCGGAGGAGGCTGGGAGGGGAAGTCTGAGGCCGGAGGGGCCCCGTGGGGCTGCGCTGCCTGTGGGTCCGGACTCCAGGGTCCCGGCCCAGAGACGCCTCCCCTGGGTCGAGGCAGGACCGGCTGCAGCAAAAGGCGGCGGGGCGGCACCTGGCGAGGGGTCCCTTGCAGCTGAGAGGGTGGAGCGGGGGGACGGGGGACCCAGGTGTCCCGGACACCAAGGACTGTAACAGGGGACAGTGCAAATGCAAACGGAGGGGCTGCAGGTCAGGAGTGAGGGGCACCAGTTGGTCTCTGTCTCTCTGGTCTCCCCCCCGCAGCCTCCGTCCTGGGCTCCTGCCTCCAGCCGGCGCCGGCCCAGACCCCGGTGACCATCGTCCTCACCCCACCGAGCCCCGCGGTGGGAGGGGGCGTCAGCCTGGCCCCCCAGAATCCGCCACAGGACTTGGTGAGCTGCAGCTGGTACCGATCAGCGACCACTGATGAAACCAGCCGGATCCTCACCTACTACCCAGGACCACCCCCCGGCCAGACCAACGGCTCGGCCCACACGGGGCGGGAGACAGCGGGGCCGGGCTGCGCCCTGCACATCGCGGGGTTAACGCTCAATGACACCGGGAACTACACGGTGCAGATTCTGAGCCCGACTGGCCCTCGCCTCGCCACGGTGCATTTGCCCGTCTCCGGTAAGTGCCACCCCCGGGCCCTGCCCCTTCCCCATCCCCGCCCCAGCGATCGGCTCTGGGCCTCTCCCCCGGGGACGAGCCTGGCTGGGACATGGGGGGAACCCGCCCCCAAACACAGACCCTGCCCTGTATGTGGCATCCCACCCCCCTGCCCCCAAGAGATGATGACCCCCAATACACAGAGATGTGGGGCTCTGGGCCCCCAGACGCCCCCTTCCTGAGCTGGGAGCCAGGACTGACTATGGATGGGGAGGGACCCCCCCCCAACAGCTGCTGCTGTCGCAGTTGGTATAATCTGCATTAACCCCATTGTGCCGGCTCCACAGACCTCCCCACGCAGACCCCACTCCCCTGCCCTGCCCGGATCGAACCCAGGAGTCCTGGCTCCCAGCCCCCCCTGCTCTAACCCACCAGCCCCCACTCCCCTCCCAGAGCTGGGGAGAGAACCCAGGAGTCCTGGCTCCCAGAGCCCCACTCTTTCCCATGTTGCTGTGTAGCCCTACAATAAAGTCTGTGGCTGGATAACAGCTCACTACTGCCACCAGGGAGCTGGGTCTGAATCCTCCACAGGGCTGGGGGGCAGGAGCCCCGTAGAGCGAGGGCTCCCCTGGGGTCGGATACAACTGCTCCCCCAGGGACGCTCTCTCTGTTCCGAGATGGAAGAACGCGCTGCAGACACAGGGATCCCAGTGCTGGCACCAATGCCCCAGTGCGGCGCTAGGGGCCCAGGCTGCAGGGAGCGGCGTGGGGGGATTGTTACTGACCGTCTGATCCAACCCTCCCCACATCTCTCCTCCAGCCCCAGACGCCCCTCGTCCAGGTCTCTCTGCCGGGGCCATCGCTGGGATTGTCATCGGGTCGCTGGCGGGGGCGGCGCTGGTCGGAGTCGGGGCCTATTTCCTCTGTGAGTAACACCCGGCCCCCCCAGGAGAGCCAGGACTCCTGGGTTCTCTCCCAGCTCTGGGAGGGGACTTGGGTCTAGTGGTTAGAGTGGTGGTTGGGGGGAGGAAGCCAGGACTCCTGGGTTCTCTCCCAGCTCTGGGAGGGGAGTGGGGTCTCGTGGTTAGAGCAGGGGGGGTTGGGAGCCAGGACCCCAATTCCAGCATCTCTGATGATTCCTCCCAGACTCTCGCTGCCGGAACGAGACCCCCAAGGAGACCGGGGCACCCGTCTTGGTGTACGAGAACCTGCCCCCGAAAACCGGGGCAGGGCCAGTGGTGAGTGACAAGGCTCCAGTCCCGCCCCCTCCTGAGTCCCGACCCGCAGCCCCCAGCCAGGTTACCCTGTCCCCTTTGGGCGGGGGTGGGGGAGGGTTACACAAACCCTGGGTCCCACGGACTCTCCCAGGCTCCCTCCTCTCCCAGGCTCCCTCCCCGCACCCCGAGCTCGGCTGCAGGGGCCAGGGGAGGTCTCTGTGGTCTGGTGCTAAAGCCCCTCTTGCCTCTGTCTCCCCCAGGCCCAGCCCGGGAGCCCCCCTGATCCCAGCCCCACGTACCAGGTGAGCACCGGCCCCTTGCGCTGTATCCTCCCCCTGAGGGGGGTTCGGACCCAGTGGGGGGAGGGGGAGCTGCCCCCCAGAAGCCCTATGGCTGAGAATGGGGCTGGTTAACACATCCCAGAGCGGGGGGAGCAGAGTGAGCCAGAAGGGGACCAGCTGGGAGCCTCAGGGCTGAGGGGAGGCGCTATGGGGGGCCCAGCACTGGGAGGGGGAGGATGGGCCCCTGGTGTGGGAGGGGCTGTTGGGGTCCCACGGGGGGGAGGGGACTGGGCCCTCCCCTGGGGCGTCTCCGGCTGAATCGTCCCCGTTTCCCCCAGACGCTGCAGCCCCGACAGCTGGACGTGTGTCACGGAGTCCCCGGGCGATACTCTGGAACTGCTCCCCATGAAGCCAGTCAGGACTCTGGGGCAGTCGCCTTCCGGTGAGCAGCCTGTCTGCAGGACACACAGCTCACCCGGCTCCACCTTCCTGGCTCTGACCTCGGAGCATTCAGCCTCCTCTGCCCCTCCGTGCGCTTCCCACAGCGAGTCCGCCCACGCAGGGCTCCTGGGGAAGCCAGAGGGTCCTGCCCCCCAACTCCACAGTCAGACGTGACTCTCAGCCAGCCAGCAAAACAGAAGGTTTATTAGATGACAGGAACATGGTCTAACACAGAGCTTGTAGGTGCAGAGAACGGGACCCCTCAGCTGGGTCCATTTTGGGGGGGCAGTGAGCCAGACAACCCCGTCTGCCCTTCACTCCATGTCCCAGCCAGCCCCAAACTAAAACTCCCTCCAGCCCCTCCTCCTCTGGGCTTTGTTCCTTTCCCGGGCCAGGAGGTCACCTGATTCCTTTGTTCTCCAACCCCTTAGCTCTCACCTTGCAGGGGGGAAGGGCCCAGGCCATCAGTGGCCAGGAAACAGGGTGTCGGCCATTCTCTGTGTCCAGACCCCTGCACACACCTGCCCTCTAGGGCTCTGCAGTGATCATACACCCTTACCCCACCCCCTAGATACTTAAGAACTGCATAGGGGAAACTGAGGCACCCCCACAATATTCGGAGGAAACATTAAGAACAGTCCCACTTCGTCACAACGTGTACGAGGAGCTGAAGAAGTGATGCCCCCTCCGGCCCCCCGGTGCATACTGGGAAAGGCGCGTCCCCGAGCCTGGGTCCCGCCGCCAGGGGACGTCCCGCCGATGAAGCGTTAAAGGGCAGGAACAGCCACCGCCCGGCCCGGGGGGTTCCTCCGTCCAGGCTGCTTTCCTGGCGCCCATCACCGCAGCGTCTGGGCCCCTCCAAAGAAATCAGAAACTCGGCGCCTGTGAGTGGCTCTGGCTCCATTGTGCCCAGCACAGTATTTGGGAGCCCGCCTCTGCCACCGGCTTGGGGACGTCTCAGGACCAAACACCCCCCAGCCTGGGGCACGTGCCCTGTTTTCCGCCCGCCTGACCTGAGCCTGGCGCGCTGAGCTGTGTCCCACCCCAGGCCGCGGGCTCCCCACTGCACAGAGGGGCCCGGGCGGCTCAGTGACCAGCCTGGGTCCCATGGGGAGTCTGTGGGGCTGCAGGGACTCAGACCCGGATCTCCCCAGTGCCCCACTGGTGCCCAAACCAGGGCCTGGGGTCCCCGCCCAGGGCTTACCCCCCGCCTGCCTCCAGTGCCCGGCCCTGTGTCTTCCCCTCCCTGAAGCAGTTCTCCCGTGCTGAGCTGTGAACAGCGATGCCGACCCGCCCGGCTGGGACCCGGGACCCCTGGCGGAGGGCACAGGGCGCCGAGGGGCTCCTGGGGCCCCCGGCTCTGACGTCTACAGCCCAGCCCCCAAAGGGGCTTGTGGGGTCCCTGCCCAGAGCTGGCATCGCTGGGCGCGGTCACGGTGGCGAGCCGTGTGCCCGGGGTCACGTCCGGGGCTGTGTGTCTGGCCTGGGTCTCAGGGGCTGGTTCCAGCCGGGCAGCGGGAGGCGCCAGGCCCGTCCCTGGCAGACAGGAGGCACCGGGCCGTTCTCTCTGTGCCCGGCTCCGGGGCAGCTGGGTGATGCCGCGCTCGCCAGGTGGCTGGTTCCACCTGGAGCCAGGCCCCAGCAGCGTCTGTCCCAACCCCAGGGAAGCAGCCAGCAGGGAAAAGGGCCCAGTGCGGGGGGCAGGCGTTTCTGAGACAGACGCTGGCTTGGTGGGAGCTATCGCGGGGTGCGGGGTGCACCCAGGGTCCTGCCCCGAGGGGAGCAGCTGCCAGCGGGTTTGTCTCCTGCAGGGAGCGTCGGAGCCCGGGCGGCTGGGAGCCGGATGCTGGGGGGAGCTGAACCCGCAGGAGCTTCCAGGGGCGGGTTCGGGACGTCGGGACGCTGGGAAACGCGTCCCCAGTTTGTTCTCCATGTTACCCATTGTCCCGTTAACTCCATGAGAACGTAAGAGCGGCCAGAGTGGGTCAGACCCAAGGTCCATCCGGCCCAGTGTCCTGTCTGCCAACAGTGGCCAGTGCCGGGTGCCCCAGAGGGAATGAACAGACCCGGGAATCGCCCAGTGATCATCCCCTGGCGCCCATTCCCAGCTCCTGGCAAACAGAGGCTAGGGACACCATCCCTGCCCATCTTAGCGAATAGCTATTGATGGACCGATCCTCCAGGAACTTATCGAGTTCTTTTTTGAACCCTGTTATAGTCCTGGCCTTCTCAACATCCTCTGGCAGGGAGTTCCACAGGTTGACGGTGCGTTGCGGGAAGAAAGACTTCCTTGTGTTTGTTCTAAACCTGCTGCCCGTTCCTGTCATTTCCCGATCCCTAGTTACGAGGAGTCAATAACAGGAGCCTCCAGCGGCTCCTTCTCCAGCTCTGGGCTCCGGTCAATAAACTCAGCCTGGTTGTCTCTGTAAGGCCTGGCCGTGCTGGGGCCGAGTGGGGCGCTGGCTGGGGGGGTCACTGCTCAGCTGGGGGGTCCGAGTCCGTGGGGGCAGCGGAGCTGGGAACTTGGTGTCACGGAGTCCCTGGGCGATGCTCTGGAACTGCTCCCCATGAAGCCAGTCAGGACTCTGGGGCAGTCGCCTTTCTGTGAGCAGCCTCTCTTCAGGACACACAGCTCACACAGCTTCCACCTTCCTGGGTCTGACCTCGGAGCATTCAGCCTCCTCTGCCCCTCCGTGCGCTTCCCCCAGCGAGTCCCCTCAGACAGGGCTCCTGGGGAAGCCAGAGGGTCCTGCACCCCAACTTCACAGTCAGACGTGACTCTCAGCCAGCCAGTAAAACAGAAGGTTTATTAGATGACAGGAACATGGTCTAAAACAGAGCTTGCAGGTGCAGAGAACAAGAACCCTCAGCTGGGTCCATTTTTTGGGGGGGGGGCAGTGAGCCAGACAACCACGTCTGCCCTTCACTCCATGTCCCAGCCAGCCCCAAACTGAAAACTCCCTCCAGCCCCTCCTCCTCTGGGCTTTGTTCCTTTCCCGGGCCAGGAGGTCACCTGATTCCTTTGTTCTCCAACCCTTTAGCTCTCACCTTGCAGGGCGGAAGGGCCCAGGCCATCAGTTGCCAGGAAACAGGGTGTCGGCCATTCTCTGTGTCTAGACCCCTGTACACACCTGCCCTCTAGGGCTCTGCAATGATCATACACCCTTCTCCCACCCCCTAGATACTTAAGAACTGCATAGGGGAAACTGAGGCACCCCCACAATATTCGGAGGAAACATTAAGAACAGTCCCACTTCGTCACACTTGGCCAGTGGGCAGCGCCAGGGGCTGGGCACCCCAGCGGGATCCTGGGCAATTGGGGGGCGCCGATCGCTGACCTGTCGAGGGCTGAGCGGGGGGCTTCGGGGCTCTGACCCCCAGCCACGCCAGACAAGGCTCCTCACAGCGGGGCAAGGGGTCACAGGAGGCCTCCCAGCCCGGCACCCCGGGAAGCGTCTCACGGCACAGCCCAGGGGAGCAGGGCGAGCAGCGTGGGAGCAAAGGCCCCGCACGCGAAGCCGCCAGGCCACGGGAGCCCCCGGCACGATGCCGGCCCAGCAGGGCCAAGGGGACCCGGGTGCGTATGGCCCGGACCCCGGCCGTGCCTGGCATTCGCTGCTGCCCCCTGCTGGAGGAGCGAGGCCCAGCCCCCCGCAGGCTCAGCCGGACAGGGGCTGCCCCGGCAGGGAGCTCTCTGCCCCGCTCCTGGGGAGACAGGGGTCGGCCCCGCTGGGCCAGGCCTGATTTGTGTCCCTGGGCTTGGACCCTCTGGGCTTTGCCCCTTCGCGGCAGCAGGACCCAGGGGCGCTGGAGCCATACGCACAGTGGTGGGCTGAGAGCCACTGAACCCTGCAAACCCTGCGTGTGATGGAAACCACGTCCAGCCAAGGGGTGCGGCAGCCCCCGAGTTCCAGCACCCCCAGCAGGACCCGTCTCGATCCAGTGTGGGGGGCAGTCTGTGCTGTGAGCCTGGACCCACAGGCAGGGCAGCCCCACAGGGCCCCTCCTGGGTGAGACTGTCCCCTCCGAGCTGCACCCACCCACTTCCCCTTCGGCTGCTAGGGAACGGTGCGTGTGTGCGGTTGGGGGGGGTGACTCTGCCGCTTCCTGGGGGTGTCTGTCCCCTGGGTCTCACGCTCCTTCACAGCCGCCCCCACCCGCTCCCGTTCCTGCTGGTTACCCTCGGCCCCTCCCACCGGGTATTGCTCCACCGGCCGATTGCCCCATTTCCTGCGTCCAGGAAAGCCTCTGCCATGGAGCCCCGTGGGGAATTCCCCACTGCGTCGGGGCGCTGGGGCCCACCCACGCTGCGTGCGGTGGGTCGGGAGCCGGCCACGGGGCGAGGGCCGCGGGCGGTGCTGAGCGGGGACTCACTGGCCTGGAGGAAGGTTGCTCCAGGCGGGCGGGCGGCTCGGTCTGGGAACCAGGCTAAGTCAATAGTTTATTAAGGACCGTGGCACCCGACGTGGGTGGGGGCACCCGACATTTGCTGGTGGTAGAAAGTCGGGGGCAGGGGCACTGTGGGGAGGCCGGGACCCTGACCCAGGAGGAGCTGGAGGACCCGGCAGACCGGAGCGACAGCCATGGCCTGGACGCCGACCACGCAGGGCTCACCGGCAAACGCTTCGGGGCTAAGAACAAGATTTCCTCGGCAGCCAGGGGCTCGGCGGGGCCGCGACAGAGCAGGAGAGAGCCCTGGGCGTGGGGGCAGTGGCAGGATAACGGAGAGTCCCCTGGGGATGCGGCTGTGAGCACGGCCGGCCTGGGATGGCTCAGGTCTGTCCTGCAGCGCGGCCGGATTAGTCCCACCGGCCGCGCCCTGGTGAGCCCTCGGCTGGGAGCGGGCGGCCGCTCTGTCCCCCGGGTGGAGAAAGGGGAAGGCAGCCGGGAGCCGGTGCAGAGGCGCTGCCAGGCTGGTGGGGGCTGGAGGGTCTGTCCTGGGAGCGGGGCCTGGCAGCTTGGCTGGTTAGGCGGCGGGGGGGGGGGCCGAGCGCTCGCAGTGTCACAGAGTGTGGGGGAGTCCAGGCCCTGCACCCCTCTTCCTGGGATTCACTGAGACTCTCAGCCAGCCAGTAAAACAGAAGGTTTATTGGACAACAGGAACACAGTCCAAAACAGAGCTTGTGGGTACACCCAGGACCCCTCAGTGAAGTCCTTCTGGGGGAGCAGGGAGCTTAGACCCCAGCCCTGGGGTTCCCTGTGTTCCTCCACCCAGCCCCAACCTGAAACTAAACCCACCCAGCAGGTTCCCTGCTGCAGCCTCCGTCCACATTCCTGGGCAGAGGTGTTACCTCCCCCTCCCCCTCCTGGCTCAGGTAACAGGCTCTTAGGTCTCCCGTCCCCAGGGCACATTCCCAGGTCAACACTCCCCCCTCCCTGCTGCGTCACATCGTCACATCTCTCCCCCCTTCGAGACTGAACTGAGCGGGGTCACTGTGACCAGTGACCTGGGGAAGTTCGGGGCCCCCTCTCCGGGACAGCGCATCCGCTATCAGGTTGGCACTTCCCTTCACGGGGACCACGTCCATGTCGTAATCCTGCAGGAGCAGGCTCCACCTCAGGAGCTTGGCGTTGGCTCCTTTCATCTGGTGCAGCCAGGTCAGGGGAGAGTGGTCGGTGTAGACGGTGAAGTGTCGCCCGAAGAGATAGGGCTCTAGTTTCTTGAGGGCCCACACCATGGCCAGGCACTCCTTCTCGATGGCCGCATAGTGTTGCTCCCGGGGTAGCAACTTCTTGCTCAGGTACACGATGGGGTGCCTCTCCCCCTTTTCATCCTCCTGCATTAACACCGCCCCCAGTCCCGTGTCGGAGGCGTCGGTGAACACCACAAAGGGCTTGTCAAAGTCTGGGTTTGCTAGAACTGGGCCACTGACCAGAGCCTCCTTCAGCGCCCGGAAAGCCTCCTGGCACTGCTCGGTCCAGACCACCTTGTCTGGCTTCCCCTTCTTGCATAGCTCAGTGATGGGGGTGGCTATGGCGCTAAAGTGGGGCACAAATCTTCGGTAGTATCCTGCCATCCCAATAAAGGCTTGGACCTGCTTTTTGGTGTGGGGAGCGGGCCAGTCTCTGATCACCTCCACCTTGGCTGGTTCCGGCTTTAGGCGGCCGCTCCCCACCCGATGGCCCAGGTAAGATACTTCAGCCATCCCCACCTTGCACTTCTCCGCTTTTACAGTCAGCCCAGCCCCCTGGAGTCGGTCCAGCACTTGTCTAACCTGGGACACGTGGTCCTCCCAGGTCTGGCTAAAGACACAGATGTCGTCAATATACACCACGGCAAAACTCTCCATCCCCCTCAGGAGCTGGTCCACCAGGCGCTGGAAGGTGGCCGGCGCTCCCTTGAGGCCGAAAGGCAGGGTCAGAAACTCATAGAGCCCCAGAGGGGTGATAAAGGCCGATTTCAGTCGGGCATCTGCATCCAGCGGCACTTGCCAGTAGCCCTTTGTAAGGTCCATGGTGGTAAGGTACCGAGCTCCTCCCAGCTTGTCTAGGAGCTCGTCCGGCCTGGGCATGGGGTAGGCATCCGATACAGTGATGGCATTGAGCTTCCGATAGTCCACACAGAACCGGACTGACCCATCCTTTTTGGGGACCAGCACCACCGGCGAGGCCCAAGGGCTGGCCGATGGCTGGATCACCCCCAAAGCCAGCATGTCCCGGACCTCTCTTTCCAGGTCCTGAGCAGTTTTCCCTGTGACTCGGAAGGGGGAGCATCTTATCGGCGGGTGCGACCCCGTCTGCACCCGGTGGACAGTCAGATTCGTGCGTCCAGGCTGGTTGGAAAACAGCTGTCGGTACGGATGCAGCACCCCCCTGACCTCAGCTTGCTGGGCAGGGGTGAGCTGATCCGAGAGGGGAATTGTTTCCAGGGGGGAACCAGCTCTGGTCCCAGGGAACAGATCTACTAAAGGGTCATCTCCCTGCTCCTCCCACTGACCACACACAGCTAACACCACATTCCCCCTGGCATAATATGGCTTCATCATATTCACATGGTACACCCGGCGGTGGTGGGCCCGGTTCGACAGCTCCACCACATAGTTTACCTCATTGAGCTGCTTGACGACCTTGAACGGGCCCTCCCAGGCGGCCTGTAGTTTGTTCTTTCTCACGGGGATGAGAACCATCACCTGATCCCCGGTGGCGTAGGCACGGGCCCGCGCCGTGCGGTCATACCAGACCTTCTGCTTCCTCTGGGCTCTGGCCAGATTCTCCCTGGCCAGGCCCATGAGTTCAGCCAGTCTCTCTCGGAAGGTCAGGACATACTCCACCACTGACTCTCCATCGGGAGTGGCCTTCCCCTCCCACTCGTCTCTCATCAGGTCCAGGGGGCCCCTCACCCTCCTTCCATATAACAGTTCGAAAGGCGAAAATCCGGTAGACTCCTGGGGCACCTCCCTGTACGCGAACAGCAGGTGAGGTAAGTACTTGTCCCAATCCTGCGGGTGCTGGTTCATAAAGGTTTTCAGCATCATCTTTAGCGTCCCGTTAAACCTCTCCACCAGCCCATTGGACTGGGGGTGATACGCTGAGGCCCAGTCGTGCCGGACCCCACATTTCTCCCACAAGCACCGGAGCAGGGCCGACATGCAGTTGGACCCTTGGTCTGTCAAGACTTCCTTGGGGAACCCCATTCGGCTGAAAATGGTCAGGAGCGCATCTGCCACGGTGTCTGCTTCAATGGAAGCTAAGGGCACTGCCTCGGGGTAGCGGGTGGCGAAATCTACCACCACCAGAATGTATTTCTTCCCCGACCGGGTCGTCTTGCTGAGAGGCCCCACGATGTCCATGGCCACCTTCTGGAAAGGCTCCTCTATGATGGGCAAAGGTCTCAACGCCGCTTTCCCCTTGTCCCGGGCCTTCCCCACCCTCTGACAGGGGTCACAGGATCGGCAATACTGCCGGACCGTGGTAAAGACCCCGGGCCAGTAAAAGTTCTGTAGCAACCTCTGCCGGGTGCGCCGGATTCCCTGGTGCCCTGCGAGGGGGATGTCATGGGCCAGGGACAGGAGCTTGCGGCGATACTTCTGGGGGACCACCAGCTGCCTCCTGACCCCACAGGACTCCCCTTCCCCTGGGGGAGCCCATTCTCGGTACAGGAACCCCTTCTCCCACAGGAACCTCTCCTGGCAGCCTCTCCTCATGGTCCGTCCCTCACTGAGGTTGGCCAGGTCCCTGAGCTTCTGCAAGGAGGGATCTTTCCTCAACTCGGCCTGGAACTCAGCGGCTGGGGAAGGGATGGGGCCCGGTTCCCCCTCCGTGGCCAGGTCTGAGGCCTCAGCCTCTCTGAGCCGTGCCCCTCGGCGCTCCCTCCCCACCCGAGTAGGGTCTCGCGCCTCCAGTGTGGTACCCTCCCCAGGGTCAGGTCGCAGTGCCCCTCGCCGGCTCTGGCTACGGGTCACAACCAGGGCGGTCTGGGGGTCGCTTGGCCAGTCCTCTAGGTCTCCCCCCATCAAAACTTCAGTGGGCAAATGGTGGTGTACCCCCACATCCTTGGGGCCCTCCTTGGCCCCCCATTTCAGGTGTACCCTTGCCACGGGCACCTTAAATGGGGTCCCGCCCACCCCCGTCAGGGTCAGGTAGGTGTTGGGCACCACCCGATCTGGGGCCACCACCTCGGGCCGGGCCAGCGTCACCTCCGCGCCCGTATCCCAGTATCCATTGACCTTCCTCCCATCCACCTCCAGGGGAACAAGGCACTCTCTCCGGAGGGACAGCCCCGCGCCCACCCTGTAAACCGAGCACCCTGAGTCCGGAGCATCCGGCCCTCTGGCGGGGCTGGCTGGGGGTACTCTTCCCTCATGAGCAGGTGGCAAACTGGTAGCCCCCATTTCCTGGGTCGTCTGCCCCTCGTCCAGCTGAGTCCCTACCCAGTTAACCCTGGGTAGGTTGGGTCTGCTCAGTTTGTCCCTGAGCCCGGGGCACTGGGCCCGTACGTGGCCTCTCTGGCCACAGTGATAGCAGCTCAGGTCACGTTGGTCCCCTCGAGCGGGTCGGAGGGGCCCGACACCAGGCGTTCCCCTTTGGAGGGGGTTCTCCCTATTTCCCCGCTGGGAGGCCCCATGGTGACTCTCTCTCTGCATCGGGGGGGGCCTGTTCTTTTGGGACTCCTCCCGGCTACCCCCTGACCGACTGTTCACAAACTCGTCGGCCAGCTGCCCTGCGTGCTGGGGGTTCGCGAGCTTTTTGTCCACCAGCCACAGCCTCAGGTCGGAAGGGCACTGTTCATACAGTTGCTCCAGTACGAACAGGTCAAGCAGGTCCTCTTTAGTTTGGGCCCCCGCTGTCCACTTGCGGGCACATCCCTGCATCCTGTTGACCAGTTGTAGGTAGGTGACCTCAGGCGTTTTACGCTGACCCCGGAACCTTCTCCGGTACATCTCGGGGGTCAGCCCGAACTCACGGAGCAGGGCCTGTTTGAACAGTTCATAGTCCCCTGCCTCTGCCCCTGTCATCCGGCTGTAGACCTCCACGGCTTTGGGGTCCAGTAAGGGGGTGAGGAACTGGAGCCTGTCTGCAGGGTCAACCCTGTGCATCTCGCAGGCATTCTCAAAGGCCGTCAGGAAGCTATCGATGTCCTCCCCCTCCTTCCGCTGGGCCAGGAAGCACTTATCAAAGCTCCTTGCAGTCTTGGGTCCCCCCTCACTCACCGCAGCCGGGGCCCCACTGCTCCTCAGCCTGGCCAGCTCCAGTTCATGCTGTCTTTGTTTCTCCTTCTCCTCCTGCTCATGTTGACGTTGTTTCTCCTTCTCCTCCTGCTCATGTTGACGTTGTTTCTCCTCATGTTGACGTTGTTTTTCATGATCCTCCAGCTCCCTCATTTTCCTCTCCCTCTCCCATTCCAGCCGCATCCGCTCCAGGGACGGGGAGCTCCGCCGGGAGGATCCCCTGCTGGCTGCTGGGGTCAGGGTGCCCTCGGTATTCGCTGGGCTTCCCCCAACCCCTCCCCCAGGCATAGGTAGGAAGGGTCTCGGGGTGTCCTGGGCAGCAGTCTGACCCCTCCCAGCCCGGTCAGGCCCCAGGGCCCACGCTGCGTCCGCCGGGCGGCTTCCCTCAGGGACAGGGATCGGGTCGTCCAAGCGATCCCTCTCCTCCAGCTGGGCAATCAGCTGTTCCTTGGTGGACCTCCCGATGCGCAGCCCCCTCTGCCTGCACAGCTCCACCAGGTCGCTCTTAAGGCGTTTAGCGACATCTCCCTGCTGGCCACTCGCAGGCCGGGCAGCTGTCCACGGTTTCCAGGAAAAGCCCCTAGTGTGCCAGTCCTTCTTGAGGTCACCACCTCTTTGCCAGGGTCGAGCTGCAGACTCCTCCGCCCCTGGGACCGCTTGCTGCAATCCCCCGGGGGACCCTGTTACTGCAAAAGTCCTTCTCTCTGGTCACACACTCCCAGGGGTTAACCGCCCCCTGAAACCGTCTCTCTCTGAAGCTTCAGCACGCCTGGTCCCCGTCAATCCCCCTTCGTTTTACTGTTACCCAGTCACTTACTGCAGGAAGCGCTGTTCACGGGGTGCAGTAGATCCCACTGCTGCCACCAGTTGTCACGGAGTGTGGGGGAGTCCAGGCCCTGCACCCCTCTTCCTGGGATTCACTGAGACTCTCAGCCAGCCAGTAAAACAGAAGGTTTATTGGACAACAGGAACACAGTCCAAAACAGAGCTTGTGGGTACACCCAGGACCCCTCAGTCAAGTCCTTCTGGGGGAGCAGGGAGCTTAGACCCCAGCCCTGGGGTTCCCTGTGTTCCTCCACCCAGCCCCAACCTGAAACTAAACCCACCCAGCAGGTTCCCTGCTGCAGCCTCCGTCCACATTCCTGGGCAGAGGTGTTACCTCCCCCTCCCCCTCCTGGCTCAGGTAACAGGCTCTCAGGTCTCCCGTCCCCAGGGCACATTCCCAGGTCAACACTCCCCCCTCCCTGCTGCGTCACATCGTCACACGCAGTAACTGTGGTGGGGGTGTAACTCCCCGGGGTGTGGGGGCGGGGGGGAGAGTTCAGCCCAAGGACCCCGGTGCCACAGACCAGGCCGGACACTACAGGATTTCTAGTGTTACCAGAGAGCTGGACAAACTGACGAGTGGTGCTTGTGATGGGGCCGGGCCAGGCCAAGGGCAGGGGCTGGGCTCAGCAGGTCCGGGGTCACGCCTGGTTTACGTCTCAGGTTGCTAATGCTCATGCTTCAGGGTCTCAGCCAGCTGCCAGGAGGGGTCAGGCAGGGATCTCTCCCCCTCACCCCCGTGTATTCTGGGAGGTTTTTATCTCCTTCCTGCAAAGCATGGGGGGCGGCCTGGCCTGGGGCTGGGCTCCGCGGGGCTCCGAGCGTGTCTCTCTCTCTGGCAGGGGCTGGGCTGGCTGGTTCCTGCTCACACGCCCACTGTCCAGCTGGTCCCCACGTCTGGGCTCAGGAAAGTTTTTCCCCCCCACTCAGACCGGCAGGGCCCGTGGGGGACTCCCCTCCCTCTGCAGCATGGGGCGGGTCACTGGCCGGGGTTCTCTGGGTCTCTCTATCTCCCGCCCTGCCGCACCTGGTCCCCCCGTCCCCGCCCGTGGCACAGAATGGGCTGGGCCCCCGGGGGCAGTGACACTTTGCTCTGACTTCGGGCGCTGGATGGAGCAGGCGGGTGCTGGGGGGCGCTGGGGGCTGGTGGGACGCAGGAGCTCAGATTGACGGACTGGTCCCATCCGGCCTGGCTCACTGACAGCCGAGCCCCTGGCTCACCCCCCTGCCCTGTGGCCCCAGGCCCCATGGCTGTGATGGGCCCCCCAATGGGGCACACGGCCAGGGCTGCGCTGGGTTCCTGTCACACACCCCCTGCAACCGCTCTGGGTTCAGCCAGGGGCCCTCTGGGGAGAGACCTCGGGGAGCCTCCCCCGTTCCCCCGCTGTGGGATCCCAGCATCTCTCTCCTCCGGGCGCTTCCTTGGCCCCTGGCTGGACCAAAGGCCAAGAGGGGGCCCCTCCCCCCCAGGCTGGATGCCAGCCTGTCCCAGAGCCCCCCCGGGACTAGTGACCCCCGAGGGCAGGGGGGGCTGTTAGTGAACTTAGCAAAGTGGCTGTAAAAGAGCAGGTGGGACTGACCCCCCCTCACAGCAGAGATGCTCCCCCCCACGCCACGATACAGGGGTCTTCCCAGCATGCACCAGGGCACTGGGGGGCCTCATCTCTGCAGCTGGTCGTACACGTCCCGCTGTCCAGGCTGCAGCATCTGGGGAAATGAGATCCCAAACTGTGTGTCTGGTAACGGAGAATGTGTCTCCGGCTCTTCTTTGTCTGTCACGGGCTCACCGGGGCAGGCTTGGGGCAGGCTGCGTGACGAAGCGGGACTGTTCTTAATGTTTCCTCTGAATAGTGTAGGGGTGCCTCTGTGACGAAGTGGGACTGTTCTTAATGTTTCCTCCGAATATTGTGGGGTGCCTCAGTTTCCCCTATGCAGTTCTTAAGTATCTAGGGGGTGGGATAAGGGTGTATGATCCTTGCAGAGCCCTAGAGGGCAGGTGTGTGCAGGGATCTGGACACAGAGAATGGCCAACACCCTGTTTCCTGGCAACTGATGGCCTGAGCCCTTCCCCCCTGCAAGGTGAGAGCTAAAGGGTTGGAGAACAAAGGAATCAGGTGACCTCCTGGCCCGGGAAAGGAACAAAGCCCAGAGGAGGAGGGGCTGGAGGGAGTTTCAGTTTGGGGCTGGCTGGGACATGGAGTGAAGGGCAGACGTGGTTGTCTGGCTCACTGCCCCCCAAAATGGACCCAGCTGAGGGGTCCTGTTCTCTGCACCTGCAAGCTCTGTTTTAGACCATGTTCCTGTCATCTAATAAACCTCTGTTTTACTGGCTGGCTGAGAGTCAAGTCTGACTGCGAAGTTGGGGTGCAGGACCCTCTGGCTTCCCCAGGAGCCCTGTCTGAGGGGACTCGCTGGGGGAAGCGCACGGAGGGGCAGAGGATGCTGAATGCTCCGAGGTCAGACCCAGGAAGGTGGAAGCTGTGTGAGCTGTGTGTCCTGAAGACAGGCTGCTCACAGAAAGGCGACTGCCCCAGAGTCCTGACTAGCTTCATGGGGAGCAGTTCCAGAGCATCGCCATTGGACTCCGTGACAACTGGTGGCAGCGGTGGGATCTACTGCACCCCGTAGATGGCGCTTCCTGCAGTAAGTGACTGGGGAGCAGTAAAACAAAGGGGGATTGATGGGGACTAGGCGTGCTGAAGATTCAGAGAGAGACGGTTTCAGGGGGCGGTTAACCCCTAGGATTGTGTGACCAGAGAGAAGGACTTTTGCAGTAACAGGGTCCCCCGGGGGACTGCAGCGAGCGGTCCCGGGGTGGAGGAGTCTGCAGCTCGACCCTGGCAAAGAGGTGGTGACCTCAAGAAGGGCTGGCACACGAGGGGTTCTCCCTGAAAACCATGGGGAGCTGAGAGCACACAGGCCTGTGAGTCCACAACAACTTGGGAAGAGCGGGGTGACGGCCTGTCACCATCTCCTTAAGAAGGACATTGTAACCCTGTGCAGAAAGAGAGGGTTGAGCATTGGAAAGTTCACCAAAGCACAGTTAATCGTGCAGCTGGAGGAGGATGACCGCTCTAAGGGACAGATTCCTGACCCCAAATGGGGCTATAGCAGGATCTGGGAGCAGCTGGAGTGGGAGCCAGGCATCCCCGAGAGTCCTGTCCCTGACCAGACGAGGGTCTTCACAATCGGGTTCCCCATCGGGGGATCGGAGACGGACGGGATTGGAGCTGAGTCCGAGAGAGCAAGAGGACTGTGAGAGACAGCGAGAGCCCGAGAAAGAGCTGCAGAAGCAACAGCAGCATGAACTGGCGGTGGGGGAGCGGAGAGGCCTAGGGGACCTCCCCGGGGTGAGTGGGGATAGACCCCGGGGGGCCAGTTCCGCAGGGAACCTCGAGACTAAATTGCTGCCCCTGGTTAAGGAAGGGGGGGGATGTGGATGCCACCTCGCTGCCTTTGAGCAGGCAGGAGATTTGAACCAGGGGGATCCTGCGGAAAAGCCCCGGTGTCTAGCTCCCTTGCTGGGTCCCAAGGCCACAGACTCCGTCAGCCAGATGGGTGGGGAGGTGGACAGGCTCCCACTCCTGACCCCAACCTATATGTCTGTGTGGAGTTTCCTGGGGCCAGGCCCCTCGGACCCCCAGTGGGAGCGGAAGGTAACGGTCAATGGGGAGACATTCCTGGGGTGGCGAGATCCTGGGACAGAGAGAACTGTTGTCAGGCCCCGGGTGGTGCAGCCTCAGATGCTGGGGGGCTGTGTGAGCTGGGTGAGGGTCCCAGGGACGAAGCCCCTCTCCCTGCCTATGGCCCAGATCCCTGTGCAGACCCAGGAAGGTGGAAGCTGTGTGAGCTGTGTGTCCTGCAGACAGGCTGCTCACCGGAAGGCGACTGCCCCAGAGTCCTGACTGGCTTCATGGGGAGCACTTCCAGAGCATCGCCCGGGCACTCCGTGACAACTGGTGGCAGTAGTGGGATTCGAACCCACGCCTCCAAAGAGACTGGAGTTGTCACGGAGTCCCCGGGCGATGCTCTGGAACTGCTCCCCATGAAGCCAGTCAGGACTCTGGGGCAGTCGCCTTTCTGTGAGCAGCCTGTCTTCAGGACACACAGCTCACACAGCTTCCACCTTCCTGGGTCTGACCTCGGAGCATTCAGCATCCTCTGCCCCTCCGTGCGCTTCCCCCAGCGAGTCCCCTCAGACAGGGCTCCTGGGGAAGCCAGAGGGTCCTGCACCCCAACTTCGCAGTCAGACTTGACTCTCAGCCAGCCAGTAAAACAGAGGTTTATTAGATGACAGGAACATGGTCTAAAACAGAGCTTGCAGGTGCAGAGAACAGGACCCCTCAGCTGGGTCCATTTTGGGGGGCAGTGAGCCAGACAACCACGTCTGCCCTTCACTCCATGTCCCAGCCAGCCCCAAACTGAAACTCCCTCCAGCCCCTCCTCCTCTGGGCTTTGTTCCTTTCCCGGGCCAGGAGGTCACCTGATTCCTTTGTTCTCCAACCCTTTAGCTCTCACCTTGCAGGGGGGAAGGGCTCAGGCCATCAGTTGCCGGGAAACAGGGTGTTGGCCATTCTCTGTGTCCAGACCCCTGCACACACCTGCCCTCTAGGGCTCTGCAATGATCATACACCCTTACCCCACCCCTTAGATACTTAAGAACTGCATAGAGGGGGTGGCGGGGGGGGCTGAGCACTCGCAGTAACTGCGGTGGGGGTGTAACTCCCCGGGGTGTGTGGGGGGAGAGAGTTCAGCCCAAGGACCCCGGTGCCACAGACCAGGCCGGACACTACAGGGTTTCTAGTGTTACCAGAGAGCTGGACAAACTGACGGGTGGGGCTTGCGATGGGGCTGGGCCAGGCCAAGGGCAGGGGCTGTGCTCAGCAGCTCCAGGGTCACGCCTGGTTTACGTCTCAGGTTGCTAATGCTCATGCTTCAGGGTCTCAGCCAGCTGCCGGCAGGGGTCAGGCAGGGATCTCTCCCCCTCACCCCCGTGTATTCTGGGAGGTTTTTATCTCCTTCCTGCAAAGCATGGGGGGCGGCCTGGCCTGGGGCTGGGCTCTGCGGGGCTCCAAGCGTCTCTCTCTCTCTCTGGCAGGGGCTGGGCTGGCTGGTTCTTGCTCACACGCCCACTGTCCAGCTGGTCGCCACGTCTGGGCTCAGGGAGGTTTTTCCCCCGGTCAGACTGGCAGGGCCCAGGGGGACTCCCCTCCCTCTGCAGCGTGGGGCGGGTCACTGGCCGGGGCTCTCTGGGTCTCTCTATCTCCCGCCCTGCCGCACCTGGTCCCCCCGTCCCCGCCCGTGGCACAGAATGGGCTGGGCCCCCGGGGGCAGTGACACTTTGCTCTGACTTCGGGCGCTGGATGGAGCAGGCGGGTGCTGGGGGGGCTGGGGGCTGGTGGGACGCAGGAGCTCAGATTGACGGACTGGTCCCATCCGGCCTGGCTCACTGACAGCCGAGCCCCTGGCTCACCCCCCTGCCCTGCGGCCCCAGGCCCCATGGCTGTGATGGGCCCCCCAGCGGGGCACACGGCCAGGGCTGTGCTGGGTTCCTGTGATGCACCCCCTGCAACCGCTCTGGGTTCAGCCAGGGGCCCTCTGGGGAGAGACCTCGGGGAGCCTCCCCCGTTCCCCCGCTGTGGGATCCCAGCATCTCGCTCCTCCGGGCGCTTCCTTGGCCCCTGGCTGGACCCGAAGGCCAAGGGGGGCCCCTCCCCCCCAGGCTGGATGCCAGCCTGTCCCGGAGCCCCCCCGGGACTAGTGACCCCCGAGGGCAGGGGGGGCTGTTAGTGAACTTAGCAAAGTGGCTGTAAAAGAGCAGGTGGGACTGACCCCCCCTCACAGCAGAGATGCTCCCCCCCCCACGCTACGATACAGGGGTCTTCCCAGCATGCACCAGGGCACTGGGGGGCCACATGTCTGCAGCTGGTCGTACGTGTCCCGCTGTCCAGGCTGCAGCATCTGGGGAAATGGGGAGGGGTCAGAGATGCCCCAGGGGAGCTGGGGACACCCCCCAGGGGGCCCACGCCCCCCACAGGGCCCCAACAGTCCCTCCCCCTGGGGCACCTTTCCTCACATTCTCCCCTGCTACTCTATAGCCCCCCCCAACACAGGGTCCCCTCCCTTTCCCTCCCTCCCACAGGGCCTGCATGGGGGGCAGCTCCCCTCTCTGCACATAGAGTTCGGACCCCCAGGCTCGCACCTACCTTATATGTGGGGCTGGTGGCAGGGAGGCTCCCAGGAGGGGCCTGGGGAAGAAGATGATGCAGGTGGGTCATTGGACCCAGGAGAACCCCCCCCCAGCCGAGCCCAGGTGGGAGGGGAGCTGATGAGCCCCAGGAGACTGGGACGTTCCTGACCCCCACGGAGAGAAAGTGGAAAAGGGAGAGGGCTGCAGGTCGGGAGTGAGGGGCACCAGCAGAGCTGGCGGGGAGGAGCCCAGGGCTAGGCTAGCAGGGGCTGCAGGGCGGGAGTGAGGGGCCCCATGTGACAGAGTAGGAATTTTTTGTAATATTTGGGGTGGCTATTGTGTGTGCCTCAGTTTCCCCTTGCTGGTGCCTGGTTAACGAGGTGGGGGGAGGGTTCTTCTCTCTTTGCAGAGACCAGCCTGCCCCACGCCTGGCTGCCTGGGGTCTGAGCCCATGGGGAGCCCCAGAAGACAATGGCCCCTCCCATTGCCTGGGCGTTTGGCACCTAACTCCCCACTCTACCCCACCAGACCCCCCTCCCCTCTCAGAGCTGGGGACGGAACCCAGGAGTCCTGGCTCTTCGGGGGGGGTGTGGAGGGGGGGCTATTACCCACAGAGGAAATAGGCCCCGACTCCGACCAGCGCTGCCCCCGCCAGTGACCCGGTGACGATGCCGGCGAAGGCCCCGGCAGAGAGACCTGGACGAGGGGCGTCTGGAGGAGAGATGGGGGTGGGGGGTTGGATCAGACGGTTCAGCCACAATCCCCTCACCCCGCTCCCCGCAGCCCCGGGCCCCTAGCGCCGCTCTGGGGCCCGCAGAGAGAGAGCCCCCCCCCCTTGAACCCCCAACCCCTGCTGTGCAGCCACTAGCTCCACGCGGGGGCACGGGAGCCAGCGCTGGGATCCCCGTATAAACAGCCACCCCCACCCCAGAGCCAGCCGCATCTCCGTGGCTGGGCGATGCCGGCGGGGCCGGGGGCAGCGCGGCCGGGGGACGGGGCCGCAGTTCCTCACAGGCCAGCGTCTCGGTGCTGGGCTCACTCCGGTCGGTGCTGACGGGGCTCCCGACCTCGCACTGGGGGGCGCCGGCGTCGCCCCGGATGACGCCCAGCACCGTGAGGGGCCGGTTGTCAGGGGACAGCCCCAGCCGGTCACGAGTCGGGCTCTGTATCTGCACCGCGTAGCTCCCGGTGTCGCTGAGCGTCAACCCCGCGATGTGCAGGGCGCAGCCCGGCCCCGCTGTCTCCCGCCCCGTGGGGGCCAGGCCGGGGGTCTGGACGGGGGGTGTTCCTGGGAAGTAGGTGAGGATCCGGCTGTTTTCATCAGTGGCGGTCGCTGGTCGGTACCAGCTGCAGAGCACGAAGCTCTGTGGCGGATTCTGCGGGGCCAGGCTGACGCCCCCTCCCACCGCGGGGCCCGTCGGGGTGAGGACGATGGTCACTGGGGTCGGGGTCCGGGCCAACACCAGCTGGAGGCAGGAGCCCAGGACAGAGGCTCCGGGGGAAGGAAAGTCTCAGCTGGGCAGCGATGGGCCGCGGTACGGGGGGTCAGTCGAGGTTTGGGGGGACACGACCAGCAAGTGCCAGACCAGGGGGGAGCAGCCACCCAGCTAGACCTGGCCGGAGAGTGCGGGGCACGGGGCAGACCCTGGGCCGGTCCAGGCCCCGACTTCCAGAGCTCGGCCCCCAACTGGGAGAACCTGCCCTGGGCCCCTGGGGAACGGGACTGTCACGGAGTCCAATGGCGATGCTCTGGAACTGCTCCCCATGAAGCCAGTCAGGACTCTGGGGCAGTCGCCTTCCGGTGAGCAGCCTGTCTGCAGGACACACAGCTCACCCGGCTTCCACCTTCCTGGGTCTGACCTCGGAGCATTCAGCATCCTCTGCCCCTCCGGGCGCTTCCCCCAGCGAGTCCGCTCAGGCAGGGCTCCTGGGGAAGCCAGAGGGTCCTGCACCCCAACTTCGCAGTCAGACTTGACTCTCAGTCGGCCAGTAAAACAGAGGTTTATTAGATGACAGGAACATGGTCTAAAACAGAGCTTGCAGGTGCAGAGAACAGGACCCCTCAGCTGGGTCCATTTTGGGGGGCAGTGAGCCAGACAACCACGTCTGCCCTTCACTCCATGTCCCAGCCAGCCCCAAACTGAAAGTCCCTCCAGCCCCTCCTCCTCTGGGCTTTGTTCCTTTCCCGGGCCAGGAGGTCACCTGATTCCTTTGTTCTCCAACCCTTTAGCTCTCACCTTGCAGGGGGGAAGGGCCCAGGCCATCAGTGGCCAGGAAACAGGGTGTCGGCCATTCTCTGTGTCCAGACCCCTGCACACCCCTGCCCTCTAGGGCTCTGCAATGATCATACACCCTTACCCCACCCCCTAGATACTTAAGAACTTCATAGGGGAACTGAGTCACCCCCACACTATTCAGAGGAAACATTAAGAACAGTCCCACTTCGTCACATCTCTCCCCCCTTCGAGATCGAACTGAGCGGGGTCACTTTAGCCAGTGACCTGGGGAAATTCGAAGCCACCAACGTTCCCATGGATGCCCCAGCATCTCTCCCATTCCTTGGTAGGAGTTACACCAGGCCCTTCCAGTTTCACGCCCTCCCTTAGGTCGGGGGTGGTCGATAGCACTCGCAGGCCGCATGTGGGAAGGTTTCTGGGGCCCGTGCCCTTTGGCCACCCCAAAACCCCAGGGGGTCAAACTGGGATTGGGTCTTCTCCCCATCAAGGTGGCCAAACACAGCCACTTGGTTATAGGACGGTTTAACTTTCTTAACAGCTTTCACTTCATCTGAGACCTTCTCAAGGCTCTCCACACTGGATCTTTCAACAGGACAGTCAGTGGATCCATTCACAACAGAAAATTTCTGGCTGTTAGGAACTGAAACTGTCTTGATTAAATCACTTTCACACCCTTCAGTGGTAGTAAACTGCTTGCAAAGACTCCATGAGGATTCCTTTCCCTAGGGCTTTTCTATGCAACAATTCACCCCTCACAGAAATTCTGCCCTTACCCTCTTTACCTAGGGCTTGCTCTAGAGGAACACTTTCCTGAGCAACAACAGACCCTTTCTGGGTCTCCCTTACATCCAGAATTACCTCTGGCCCATCCGGCGGATTCCTACACAATCCCCTTTCGGGCAAACTCACAGACTTCCTAGATAAAAGGTCAGAAGCATTCTCCTTCCCTTTGCCACACACAAGTTCAGGAATCTTTTCCTTCTTGCTACAGGTTTCCACACCCTCAGTAGGTAACACAATCACACACCTTCATGCTCTCCTTGTGCCCTGGCTAGGATCTCACCCTGATTAGACAGAGTTGCGACACCCTTTCCCAACAAAACACTAGCAACAGGCAAACTACAAGCACCAGAATTGTCTGGGCTCTGGGATTTTACATAGACACTAAATGGATGCGACCTAGTTACAGGGCCATTCTCCTGAGCAGACCCAAACTTAGGACCCTTCCCTTCCTGGGCTTTAGCTGAATCCAGAACCAACTCTGAGACAACTGCACTATCCTCAACCATCACAGGCTGAAAGGCCCCTTCTGCCTGCTCCACAGACACAGAAGAGCCGGACACACTTTCTCCTTTCCTAGGCACACAGCTTGGGATCTCATTCTCCTGGTCCCAGCACACAAGGCTGGTCACAGACAACTGCTTGGAGATCAGGGTAGCTCCCTCCATAGGCAAGTCAATACCCCTGACAGACACAGGCACATTTCCTTCCCTGTCCCAATTCTCCACCCAGCTAACAGGTAAGGTCCAGGGACACTCATCTTCCACTCTCCTCGCCTTCCCACCCTGCTGCCTAGACACAGCCATCAGCTCACAAGGCTGCCTAGGCTCATCCAGACTTTCCTTACCAACACCTTGCCACTCCCCACAGATCCCCTGCCCTGCCTGTGTCTCCCCCCACTCAGCTGGGGTCTTATCTTCCCCCTTGCTCAGCACTGCCCTTGCTGTCCCAGTGAGGGTAGGCAGCGAGCTCGCTGCTTTCCTCACTGCATCAGAGCCAGCGTGAGCCCCTTCTCCAGTGTGCAAGGGCGCAGGGAGCATCTCTCTGTCCCACCCAGCCCCAGGGGTCTGGGTACAGGCAGGCAGGTAGCCTGAGCCTAGCAGCTCCTCCCTGCTGCCAGCCAGGTCATCTGCATTTTCACTGACCATTTCCCTCTCCACCGATTGGTTCCCTGGATTCAAATTCAAACCCTTGGCAGTTACAGGAGCAGGGTCTGGATCCTGCCCCAAAGAGACACAGTCACCCCCCAACAGGGTCTCGCAGCCGATATCCCGGAGAACCCCAACAACCAGCCAGCCTGACCCCTCCTGGGTCTGCACAGGGATCTGGGCAGTAGGCAGGGCGAGGGGCTTCATCCCTGGGACCCTTACCCAGCTCACACAGCCCCTCAGCATCTGAGGCTGCACCACCCAGGGCCTGACAACAGTTCTCTCTGTCCCAGGATCTCGCCACCCCAGGAATGTCTCCCCATTGACCATCACCTTCCGCTCCCCCTGGGGGTCCGAGGGGCCCGACCCCAGGAAACTCCACACAGACATATAGGTTGGGACCAGGAGTGGGAGCCCGTCCACCTCCCCATCCATCTGGCTGACGGAGTCTACGGCCTTGGGACCCAGCGAGGGAGCTAGACACCGGGGCTTTTCCGCAGGGTCCCCCTGGTTCAGATCTCCAGCCTGCTCAAAGGCAGTGAGGTGGGCATCCACATCCCCCCACTCCTTAACCAGGGGCAGCAATTTAGTCTCGAGGTTCCCTGCGGAACTGGCCCCCCGGGGTCTATCCCCACTCACCCCTGGGGGGTCCCCTAGGCCTCTCCGCTCCCCACCGCCAGTTCATGCTGCTGCTGCTTCTGCAGCTCTTTCTCGGGCTCTCGCTGTCTCTCACAGTCCTCTTGCTCTCTCGGACTCAGCTCCAACCCATGCATCTCCGATCCCTGGATGGGGAACCCGATCGTGAAGACCCTTGTCTGGTCGGGGACAGGAGTCTTGGCGATGCCTGGCTCCCACTCCAGCTGCTCCCAGATCCTGCTATAGCCCCATTTGGGTCAGGAATCTGTTCCTAGAGCGGTCATCCTCCTCCAGCTGCACGATGAACGGTGCCTTGGTGAACTTTCCAATGCTCAACCCTCTCTTTCTGCACAGGGTTACAATGTCCTTCTTAAGGAAACAGTGACAGGCCATCACTCCACTCTTCCCACGTTGTTGTGGACTCACAAGCCTGTGTGCTCTCAGCTCCCCACGGTTTCCAGGGAGAACCCCAAGTATGCCAGCTTTTTCGAGGTCACCACCTCTTTGCCAGGGTCGAGCCGCAGACTCCTCCGCCCCTTGGACTGCTCGCTGCAATCCCCAGGGGAACCCTGTTACTGCAAAAGTCCTTCTCTCTCCCAGGGCCAAGCCGCAGGCTCCTCCACCCCTGAGCCTGCTCACTGCAGTCCCCAGGGGGACCCCATTACTGCACAGTCCTTCTCGCTGGTCACACACTCCCAGGGGTTAACCGCCCCCTGAAACCGCTCCTCTCTGAGCCTTCAGCACGCCTGGTCCTCGTCAATCCCCCTTCGTTTTACTGCTCCCCCGTCACTTACTGCAGGAAGTGCCATCCACGGGGTGCAGTACATCCCACCACTGCCACCAGTTCTCACGGAGTCCCCGGGCGATGCTCTGGAACTGCTCCCCATGAAGCCAGTCAGGACTCTAGGGCGGTCGCCTTCCGGTGAGCAGCCTGTCTGCAGGACACACAGCTCACCCGGCTTCCACCTTCCTGGGTCTGACCTTGGAGCATTCAGCATCCTCTGCCCCTCCGTGTGCTTCCCACAGCGAGTCCGCCCAGGCAGGGCTCCTGGGGAAGCCAGAGGGTCCTGCACCCCAACTTCGCAGTCAGACGGGACTCTCAGTCGGCCAGTAAAACAGAGGTTTATTAGATGACAGGAACATGGTCTAACACAGAGCTTGTAGGTGCAGAGAACGGGACCCCTCAGCTGGGTCCATTTTGGGGGGCAGTGAGCCAGACAACCACGTCTGCCCTTCACTCCGTGTCCCAGCCAGCCCCAAACTGAAACTCCCTCCAGCCCCCCCTCCTCTGGGCTTTGTCCCTTTCCCGGGCCAGGAGGTCACCTGATTCCTTTGTTCTCCAACCCCTTAGCTCTCACCTTGCAGGGGGGAAGGGCCCAGGCCATCAGTTGCCAGGAAACAGGGTGTCGGCCATTCTCTGTGTCCAGATCCCTGCACACACCTGCCCTCTAGGGCTCTGCAGTGATCATACACCCTTACCCCACCACCTAGATACTTAAGAACTGCATAGGGGAAACTGAGGCACCCCCACAATATGCGGAGAAAACATTAAGAACAGTCCCACTTCGTCACACCCACCTGCATCATTTTCTTCCCCAGTCCCACTTCGTCACAGCTGGTTAGGTGGCGGGGGGGGCTGAGCGCTCGCAGTAACTGCAGTGGGGGTGTAACTCCCCGGGGTGTGGGGGGGGGAGAGAGTTCAGCCCAAGGACCCCGGTGCCACAGACCAGGCCGGACACTACAGGGTTTCTAGTGTTACCAGAGAGCTGGACAAACTGACGGGTGGGGCTTGCGATGGGGCTGGGCCAGGCCAAGGGCAGGGGCTGTGCTCAGCAGCTCCAGGGTCACGCCTGGTTTACGTCTCAGGTTGCTAATGCTCATGCTTCAGGGTCTCAGCCAGCTGCCGGCAGGGGTCAGGCAGGGATCTCTCCCCCTCACCCCCGTGTATTCTGGGAGGTTTTTATCTCCTTCCTGCAAAGCATGGGGGGCGGCCTGGCCTGGGGCTGGGCTCTGCGCGGCTCCGAGCGTCTCTCTCTCTCTCTGGCAGGGGCTGGGCTGGCTGGTTCTTGCTCACACGCCCACTGTCCAGCTGGTCGCCACGTCTGGGCTCAGGGAGGTTTTTCCCCCGGTCAGACTGGCAGGGCCCAGGGGGACTCCCCTCCCTCTGCAGCGTGGGGCGGGTCACTGGCCGGGGCTCTCTGGGTCTCTCTATCTCCCGCCCTGCCGCACCTGGTCCCCCCGTCCCCGCCCGTGGCACAGAATGGGCTGGGCCCCCGGGGGCAGTGACACTTTGCTCTGACTTCGGGCGCTGGATGGAGCAGGCGGGTGCTGGGGGGGCTGGGGGCTGGTGGGACGCAGGAGCTCAGATTGACGGACTGGTCCCATCCGGCCTGGCTCACTGACAGCCGAGCCCCTGGCTCACCCCCCTGCCCTGCGGCCCCAGGCCCCATGGCTGTGATGGGCCCCCCAATGGGGCACACGGCCAGGGCCGCGCTGGGTTCCTGTCACACACCCACTGCAACCGCTCTGGGTTCAGCCAGGGGCCGTCTGGGGAGAGACCTCGGGGAGCCTCCCCTGTTCCCCCGCTGCAGGATCCCAGCACCTCTCTCCTCCGGGCGCTTCCTTGGCCCCGGCTGGACCCGAAGGCCAAGAGGGGGCCCCTCCCCCCCAGGCTGGATGCCAGCCTGTCCCAGAGCCCCCCCGGGACGAGTGACCCCCGAGGGCAGGGGGGGCTGTTAGTGAACTTAGCGAAGTGGCTGTAAAAGAGCAGGTGGGACTGAGCCCCCCCCACAGCACAGATGCTCCCCCCCATGCCACGATACAGGGGTCTTCCCAGCATGCACCAGGGCACTGGGGGGCCTCATCTCTGCAGCTGGTCGTACATCTCCCGCTGTCCAGGCTGCAGCATCTGGGGAAATGGGGAGGGGTCAGAGATGCCCCAGGGGAGCTGGGGACACCCCCCAGGGGGCCCACGCCCCCCACAGGGCCCCAACAGTCCCTCCCCCTGGGGCACCTTTCCTCACATTCTCCCCTGCTACTCTATAGCCCCCCCCAACACAGGGTCCCCTCCCTTTCCCTCCCTCCCACAGGGCCTGCATGGGGGGCAGCTCCCCTCTCTGCACATAGAGTTCGGACCCCCAGGCTCGCACCTACCTTATACGTGCGGCTGATGGCAGGGAGGCTCCCAGGAGGGGCCTGGGGAAGAAAATGATGCAGGTGGGTGTGACGAAGTGGGACTGTTCTTAATGTTTCCTCCAAATATTGTGGGGGTGCCTCAGTTTCCCCTATGCAGTTCTTAAGTATCTAGGTGGTGGGATAAGGGTGTATGATCATTGCAGAGCCCTAGAGGGCAGGTGTGTGCAAGGGTCCGGCACAGAGAATGGCCGACACCCTGTTTCCTGGCAACTGATGGCCTGGGCCCTTCCCCCCTGCAAGGTGAGAGCTAAAGGGTTGGAGAACAAAGGAATCAGGTGCCCTCCTGGCCCGGGAAAGGGACAAAGCCCAGAGGAGGGGGGGCTGGAGGGAGTTTCAGTTTGGGGCTGGCTGGGACATGGAGTGAAGGGCAGACGTGTGGGCCGAGCCGGGGGTCTGGACGGGGGGTGTTCCTGGGAAGTAGTTGGGGATCCGGCTGTTTTCATCAGTGGCGGTCGCTGGTCTGTGTGGGTTTTGCAGGTTTGTGTGTGTCTCTGTGCACACGTGTGTGTCTAGCGTCTCCGTTCTGCGTCCGGGGTGCGGGTGTCTGGGGACCCAGCGCTGGGTGTCACTCCCCAGTCGCAGAGCAGAGGGCAGGGTGTGGGGCAGGTGCTGCCGATGGCTGCATGGAGACGGGGTTTCCCCAAAGCTGCTGGAGGATTCAAACACATGAAACCCCCTCCCACCCCGACGGCTCTGAGATCCCTGGAGACAGGGTGGGTCAGAGCGTGGGACATGGGGGGCCGGTGCCCCCATTCGGCTGGGGCGGGACAGAGAGGGATGAATAGGAAATGAGCAAGAGAGCGAGGGGCCTTGCTATGGCTCGGGATCTGGGCAGCCTGGCACAGTGGGGCCCCCCAATCTCGGATCCCACCCCCCAGGCCCTGCTCTCCCAGCCCTGAGCTCCCCTCCCACAGCTCTGCCGGTGGCCCTCACTCACGACCCGCAGCCCCTCTATTCTCATTTGCATGGTTCCCGATTGCAGGACATTCGTGTCCCGGACACCTGGATCCCATGCTCTCCCCTCCCCCGTCCCACCTGCCAAGAAGATCCCTCTCCAGTCTGGCAGGGACAGCGATTTCCCTCCAGCCCCACTGAATGTACCCAACACCCCCCCGTGGTTACACGCAGCGTGACCAGTGTCGTTGGAAATCTGGATTGGAACTGGAACCTCAACACCCGCTTTAGAAGTGTGTACAGTGTGTGAGGAAATACGTGGGCCTGAGAAATCAAAATGGGTCTGAAAAGTGTCAAGACGAGCTTCCTCACACAGCTGTGGCTTCTGACAGTGTCGGCGCCTTCCTTTCGGCTGCCTTGGCCAACCTAATAATTTCCCGTGGTGATTTGTAAGCAAGGCCTGCGTGAGCTCTCCCCTGACAGCTCGTGATGAGCCGGGGGGTGGGGGAGGCTTCAGGACCAGGCGAGTTACCTGAACGCACCTGCGCTGCCGAGGTAGCCAGCAGACGGAGCCGGGCTGCCCCGGGGGGGATTCTGGCTGGTGCTGGGTTACAAGTCACCCTTGTACCGGGTGCCGGGTCACGACGTGTTGCTCTCCTCATTGTGTGAGTCAAGGGCAGCAGAACTGGGCTTCGCCTGCCTGAACGAGGGGTCTCCTCAGTGCCGTCCAGAGCCCTGGGACCTCGGGGCTTGTCCCATCAGGTGTGAAAGTAAGAAACTTGCCTGAGCCCGTCTCTCGTTACAAATCAAGCCCTGCTCACCCTCACCTGAGCGGCCCTCGATAAGCAGGGGGCTGGATGGCGGACCCCAGTGGGAGAGGGAGAGGTGGGGACAGGGGTTTTGTTCGGTGCTGTGGGCTGCCCCCTCCCGGTTAGAGACAGAGCGGATTAGGCTCCAGAGTCTTCTGGTTTGTGAGGTGACCACGAGAGCTGAAATCACTGACAACCAGGTGTCAGTGCCCAGACCTGCTGCGGGACGGCGTTTCTGGGGAGGAGACGGCCCAGCCTGCACTGGCTGTGAGGTCCCCCACTGAGAGCTGAAATCACCGAGAGCCGGTGGAACCTCCAGAGACCGACTCGCCGGGGCCCCGGGGGCAGGGGGGCAGGAGGTGACGGCGCAGGGCCATGGGCGGGGAGTGGTGCAGTGAACGGTGGCACGACAAACAGCGGCCCGAGCGAGTGGCCGGAGCGAGTGGCGAGCAGCTGGAGGAACCAGCAAGGTGCCGTCGACCTCCCCCTCTCCCCCAGGGTGGGAGGTGAACTGATGCCCAAGCCCCTCTCAGCGCTGGGTCCGCACTGAGCCAGGACAAGAACTCCGAGTGGGGTGCAGGGGAGGGCGAAGCCGGGAGCCCGTGCAATGGGCTACGTTTTAGTGACTTTGCTCCAGAACGCTCCAGATTTGTGACTGAGAATCGTAAATAAAGACACATTTCCTAGTAGGCCAGGATATTTAAAACGCATTATTTGCCAAGGTCATTATCTCACATCATCGCTATCGCGAGAGGTCGTTATATTGGGGAGTTTCTGGACTAAACATTTTTATTATTATAATGAATTTTTATGTAAAAATGGACAGACCGGGTCAGACCGACGGTCCATATACCTGGTATCCTGTCTTCCGACAGTGGCCAGTGCCAGGTGCCCCAGAGAGTCATCGACTGATCGATCCTCTGTCGTCCACTCCCAGCTTCTGGTGAACAGGGGCAGGGGACCCCTCATCATTTTGTTGCCCTTCGCTGTTCCTTTTCTCATTCTAATTTATCTTCTTTGAGATGGGGCGACCAGAACTGCAGGCAGTACTCAAGATGTGGGGGTAGCATGGATTTATACAGTAAACGTGGAGGAGCTTGGTTTGCCAGACTGATCAGCCAAGCCAATACTGACAACCTATAGGAAAAGGCTGCAAAACACCATGCCCCTGGACAGCATCGACATGCGGAAAGCCTGGTAAGTCAGTCACTGTCAAAGCCAATTTTAGAGGAACTTAATGAGGCTGTTAAGAATGCTGGAGACTCAACTCAGTTTATGCGAACAAACCTGGCTGTCGCGTCGTACTTTCTATTCAAGCAAGAGATACCACACACTGCAAACCGTAGGCCACTGTTAAGTGCATTGTCACTTCTTAATCCGGAAGCTGGACACTGGTTCCGAACACGACCAGCAAATGCTCACTATCTCGCTGCAAGAAACTCAGCGGACTGGCTGGAAGCATGTGCTGCAACAGGGAAAGACTCAGCCGTTGAAAAAGCGAAGAACTCTCTCACCGCATTCGGACAATGCACGTACATGGCTGACGAATGCACTGATGCAAACGGGCATCCAGGATGAAGTCATTGTCTACGTTATCGTGATGTCCGTGTTAGGCCAGTAGATGCGAGTCTAGATATTCAGGTTATAGAAGACACATTGGCTGCATCTCTGACAACCCACATGTCACAGAGATTGGGGGAGTCAGGGCCCTGCACCCCCACTTCCTGCCATTCCCCATGACTCTCAGCCACCCAGTAGAACAGAAGGTTTCTTAGAGACGACAGGAACACAGTCCGGACCAGAGCTTGCAGGCATAAACCGGACCCCTTAGTCAGGCCCTTCTGGGGGGCAGGGAGATTAGTCCCCAGCTCTGGGGGCTCCCTCCTCTTCCCCAGCCAGCTCCAAAAACTGAAACTCCCTCCAGCCGACTCCCCCAGCCTCCCCCCAGCTCCTCCTCCAGCCTTTGTCCAGTTTCCGGTGTCAGGTGGGCTCAGGTTACAGGCTCAGATGACAGGCTCAGGTATCCTCCCAGCCAGTGACGCCCCCCCCCCGCTGTCTCATCACCGATCAGACAGTCCCAGTGAAACTCCCCTGCCACATTCCCAGGTCAATTCGCCCCACTCCGTCCCTGCTGCGTCACACCCCGTCTTAAAGGAGTTCAATGCTTGTCAATTGAACCCCAAGGAGATGGCTGCTTGTGCATTTGATGGAGCTGCAAACTTCTCTGGAGACATAGTGGACAGGGCCGGCTCTAGGTTTTTGCCGTACCCCAAGCAGGTGCTTGGTTTGCTGGTGCCTAGAGCCAGCCCTGGAAGTGGATACGAGCTTTGCTCAGAGAAAAGTGTAACTCTCGTCTCTCCAATACACACGGCAGAGGCCATCTGCTCCAGCCACCGCTCGTACGAGCTGCAGAATCTTCCAAAGACATTAAAAAGCCACGACTTTAATGTCTTCCTTCTACGCTGTTTTTCAGCAAGAGTCCAAAATGGCTGAACACCTTTGAAAAAACAGAAGATACACTGGGACTGAAGGTCAAATTCGTCCAACCTGGGGAAACCCGCTGGCTTTCTCATGAGCGATCCTTGGCTGTTGTCTTTAAATGACTGCACCCATTATTACGGGCTTTGGAAAGTATCGAGTAGCCAACTTTAATTTGTGTGATGATTTTAAACCATGAGTTAAATCTAATAAAATGGTCTTGAAACATTTCTCAGTTTTTACTATGGTGCCATAGAGCCCCCTTCGCCCTCATGCTCTCACCCCTCATCGGCCCTCACCCCCCTAAAAATTCAAACCCCCCCCCCACCTTTTCAATTCCTGGGGAAAAGCTGGTGCCCACCCCAGGGCCAGGGGTCCCTGCCCGGGGCTGCGGATTCCCCTAACTTCAATTCCTGGGGAAACTCTGGCTGCAGCCGCTCGCCAAACACGCACCCGCAAGGTCAGCCGCCCAATCGAGCCGCCCTCAGCTTCTGGAGAGGCCGCCGGGGCGAGGTCCCCCCTTTGCAGCCGCTATCCCGAGCGCAGGACGAGGGGCACCTCCACCCTCGGCCAGGGAACCAGGCGGGGTTTCCCCTCCTTGGAGATGGCGCCTGCTTCTCGCTCTGGGGGTCGATGTCCCAGGGCCCCAGCAGCCCAGGTACTGTGTTGTGTTGTGTAACGTTGTGTTGTGTTGTGTAACGTTCTTGGTCACATTCAGTCACATCCTGTAGACCCGTTTTCCCTTCTCTTTCGGTTACACGTGACTCACCACGGGGTGTTTCATCGGCCACCTCGAGACTTCGGGTGTTTTCTTCCTTTGCGCTTCTTGGAATGGTTTCTAGATTCATTAATCGCCTCCCACAACGTATGGATTGAATTTAAACGGATCATTCAAACGAACAAATCCCACTGCTGACCCCCAGGCTCACGATTTGTTTCCTCCTGGTGCTGCAACGAGACCAAGCCAGGCCACACCTTCCACACAGCAGGTACGAACGTGTCATAACCCTCGGCCGCCCCTTTCGGCGGGGGGGGGGGGGATTGACTGCTGTGCCCTGGGGCCCGGAATTGCTGTCCGTGGGCCTGTCCCACCCCCCACTGGGGAGACTATCGGGGGGGGCAGGACCCCTGGAGGCTAGGGGGGTCCTGCCCTCTGTCAAGCACTTACCCCCCCTTGGACAATTCCCTTCCTCATGCGATACCCCCCCCCCACATGTCTGCTGGGGCCAGACCCCCCAGGGAGGGGGCAGTGGGGGCCCTGTCGTGTCCGTATCAGATTCCCCTGATGCTGCAGCGACTGGATTGCGACACCCCCGCCCCCCGCGTCAGGGTGGGGGCAGGGGGAGGGGCGGGTGTGTCCCCCCAGGGGCAGGCAGGGTTGTCGGGATATGTGGGGCATGGTGCCAAAGGGGCCGTACCCCCTGCCCCGTACCTGTGCTGGGAGGGGCAAGGGAGGTGCTTCGTGCCAGCTCCCCTCCGTTCCCCCCTCTTCCCCGTCTCTGCCCTTTGCCCCCAGCTGGGAACCAGGCGTCTCTGCCGTCCCGGCGGGTCCCACAGCAGTGAAGGGCGATGGGGCGAATCCCCCACAGACCGGGCAGCCCTTGGACAGGGATTCTCCTGGCAGGTGCCTGGGGGGAAGGGGGAGGAACGTGGGACCCAGGTGTCCGGGACACAAAGGCCTCCAATGGGCACCATTACAAATGAAAGTAGAGGGGCTGTGAGTGGGGAGTGAGGGGCAGCGCAGAGCTGTGGTGGGGGGATCCCAGGGCTGGGGTCGCAGACGCGAGGCTCTGACGCTTCCCTCCCCAGGCTGGGGCCCAGCCCAGGCTCCCAGGGGGCCCCACAGAAGCTCCATTGTTCCCCCCAGATCCTGCTTTGCATGGGGGATTACCAGGGATCAGCTGTTTGTTTGTGTCTCTGTCCCAGAGCATTGGGGGGGGGGACACACCCAGCCCCCCCTCACTGAACTTCCTCTCCCGCACATCCAGCCCCACACAGAGACTCAGGAAGCAGGCACCCCAGAGGGGAGGGGCAAACGAACCCCCCCCAAACTGGTTCATTTGGGGGTGGGTTGTGCTGTCCACGGAGGGGGGGGCTCAGACCCCCAGCAAGGCCAGACAGGGCTCCTTACAGCGGGGCAGGGGCTCGCGGGAGCCTCACAGCCCGGCACCCCGGGAAGCGTCAGACGGTGCAGCCCAGGGGTGCAGGGGGAGCAGAGCGAGAGCAAAGGCCCCACACGCGGCCTCCGTGGACCCTGTGATTATGGACCCGCAGCTGGGCCGTGCCCCCCTGCACCCCGTGGTGTGGGTGTGGATGAGGGTGTGGGTGTATGGTGTGTGTGTGGGTGGGGGTGGGGTGGGGTGGGGTGGATGGGTGGGTGTGGGTGTGTATGGGTGTGTATGGGTGCGTGGGGGTGTGTGGATGTGTTCGGGTGTGTGTTTATGGGGGGTGTGGGTGTGGGAGTATTGGTGTGTGTGTAGATGTGGGTGGGTGTGTATAGGTGGGGTGGGGAGTGTATGGCGGGGTGTGTGGCTGTGTATGGGTGGGTGGGTGTGCACGGGGGTGTGGGTGTGGATGGGGTGTCTGTGTGTGTGGGGGTGTTTGGGAGTGTTTGTGGGTGTATGTGTGGGGGGGGCTGGGTGAGTGGATGTGTCTATGGGTCTGTGTCTGGGGGTGGGGGTGTGTGTGGGTGTGTATCGTGGGTGTGTGTGGGGGGGGTGTGGGGGTGTGGATCGTGGGGGTGTCTATGGGTGTGTTTATGGTGTGTGCGGGTATGTGGGTGGGGGATGTGGGTGTGTATGGTGTGGATCGTGGGGGTGTCTATGGGTGTTTGTGCGGGTGTGTATGGGTGTGGGGTTGTGGGGGTGTATCGTGGGGTGTCGGAGTTTGTATGGTGTGTGCATGGGTGTGAGGGGCTGTGTGGGGGGTGTGGGTGTGTATCGTAGGGGTGTGTATAGGTGTGTGCACGGTGTGGGTGTGGGTGTGGCTGTGGGTGGGTGGGTGGGTGGGGTGTGTGTGTGCATGGGGTGTCGGTGTGTATAGTGTGGCTGTGGGGGGGTGTATGGTGTGTATCGTGGGGGTGTGTATGGGGGTGTGCATGGTGTGAGTGCAGGTGTGTGTGTGAGTGGGTGTGTATGGTGTGTGTGGGGGTGGGGGTGTCTGTGGGGGGGGGGTGGACACACGTGGGACCACAGGCGGGCGGGATCAGGCTGCTCAGCCCAGCTCTGTCTCTGTCTGTGCCCAGGGGCCTCACACTCTGTCCTGTTCCCCCCCAGCCCCAGCCCATCCTGCCGGGGGGGGCTTTGGCTCCCAGAAATGTCCCAGATTCCCGTCAGTCTGGGCTCTGCCCCCCCCCCCCGCAGGGGTCTGCGTGTGCCCCCCACTCCCTATCGGGGGGGTTGTCTCCCACTTCCCACTGGTGACTTCCAGGGATGAGCCCCCCCTCCACACAGCCTCCACTGGGGGGCAATATCTGGGGGGAACAGGGGGAGTAGGAGTCCTGGAGGCTGGGGGGCCCTGCCCCCTTTCATGCACCAGCTCCCCAGGGGACGATTTCTGCGCTGTGTGACCCCCTTCCACACACACACACATCTGCCAGGGCCAGACCCCCCCCTCAAGGGAGCAGCGGGGACCCGGATTGCTGCACCCCCCCGCCCCCGTGTCTAGGTGGGGGCAGGGGGAGGGGCGGGTGAGTCCCTCCCCCCGGCAGGGGAGGCAGGCAGGGCTGTCAGGAAAGGGGGGACACGGTGCCAAAGGGGCTGCACCCCCTGCCCCATACCTGGGCTGGGAGGGGCAAGGGAGGTGCTTCGTGCCGGCTCCGCTCCCTCCCGCTTCCCCCGTCTCTGTCCTTTGCCCCCAGCTGGGAACCAGGCGTCTCTGCCGTCCCGGCGGGTCCCGCAGCAGCGAAGGGCGATGGGGCGAATCCCCCACAGACCGGGCGGCCCTTGGACAGGGATTCTCCTGGCAAGTCAGAGGGGGAGAACGTGGGACCCAGGTGTCCGGGGCACAAAGGGCTGCAATAGGAGCCAGTGTCAATGACAGCGGAGGGGCTGTGGGTCGGGACTCAGGGGCCCCGGCAGAGCTGGGCGAGGGGCACCCCAGGGCTGGAGTCGCCGGAGAGGGGCTCTGACGCTTCCTTTCCCAGGCTGGCTCCAACCCCACCCTCCCCCAGGCTGTGCCCCAAAGCCGCGGGGACACGCACAGAAGCCCCGTTGTGTCCCGCAGCAGGGATCAGCTGTTTGCGTGTGTCTCTCTGGGCTAGAGAACTGGGGGGGACACCTAGCCCCCCCAACTGAACTCCCTCCCCCCAGATCTAGCAGGCGGAACCAGAGCCAGAGACGCCTCCCCTGGGTCGAGGCAGGACCGGCTGCAGCAGAAGGTGGCGGGGCGGCACCTGGCGAGGGGTCCCTTGCAACTGAGAGGGTGGAGCGGGGGTGGGGGGGGACCCAGGTGTCCCGGACACCAAGGACAGTAACAGGGGACAGTGCAAATGCAAGCGGAGGGGCTGCAGGTCGGGAGTGAGGGGCACCAGTTGGTCTCTGTCTCTCTGGTCTCCCCCCCGCAGCCTCCGTCCTGGGCTCCTGCCTCCAGCCGGCGCCGGCCCAGACCCCGGTGACCATCGTCCTCACCCCACCGAGCCCCGCGGTGGGAGGGGGCGTCAGCCTGGCCCCGCAGCCAGCGCCACAGGACTTCCTGCTCTGCAGCTGGTACCGATCAGACAACACTGATGGAAGCAGCCGGATCCTCAACTACATCCCAGGAACATCCCCCGTCCAGACCAACGGCTCGGCCCACACTGGGCGGGAGACAGCGGGGCCGGGCTGCGCCCTGCACATCGCGGGGTTAACGCTCAGCGACACCGGGAACTACACGGTGCAGATACAGAGCGAGACTAGCCCTGCCGTCACCATCAGGGTGCATCTGCCCGTCTCCGGTAAGTGCCACCCCCGGGCCCTGCCCCTTCCCCATCCCCGCCCCAGCGATGGGCTCTGGGCCTCTCCGCCGGGGACGAGCCTGGCTGGGACATGGGGGGGACCCGCCCCCAAACACAGACCCTGCCCTGTATGTGGCATCCCACCCCCCTGCCCCCAAGAGATGATGACCCCCCAATACACAGAGATGTGGGGCTCTGGGCCCCCAGATGCCCCCTCCCTGAGCTGGGAGCCAGGACTGACTATGGATGGGGAGTGACCCCCCCCCCCCCCCCCAACAGCTGCTGCTGTCGCAGTTGGTATAATCTGCATTAACCCCATTGTGCCGGCTCCACAGACCTCCCCACGCAGACCCCACTCCCCTGCTGTGCCCGGATCGAACCCAGGAGTCCTGGCTCTCAGCCCCCCCTGCTCTAACCCACCAGCCTCCACTCCCCTCCCAGAGCTGGGGAGAGAACCCAGGAGTCCTGGCTCCCAGAACCCCACTCTTTCCCATGTTGCTGTAGCCCTACAATAAAGTCTGTGGCTGGATAACAGCTCACTTCTGCCACCAGGGAGTTGGGTCTGAATCCTCCACAGGGCTGCGGGGCAGGAGCCCCGTAGAGCGAGCGCTCCCCTGGGGGTCAGGGTGGATCCAACTGCTCCCCCAGTGACGCTCTCTCTGTTCCCAGGAATGCTGCCCAAGCCCACGGTGACGCCAAACCAAACCCAAGTGCTGGAGAACGGGAACTTCACCCTCACGTGTAACAGCTCCCCCAGCGCCGACACCGTGCTCTGGCTCCGGGACGGGGCGTCCCTCGCGCCCAGTGACCGGCTGGGGCTGTCCCCTGACAACCGGACCCTCACGGTGCTGGGTGTCACCCGGGGCGATGCCGGCGCCTACCAGTGCGAGGTCAGGAACCCCGTCAGCACCAACCGCAGCGAGCCCAGCACCGTGACGGTGGCCTGTGAGTAACTATAGCCCCATCCCCCGGCCGCGCTGCCCCCGGCCCTGCTGGCATCGCCCAACCACGGAGATGCAGCCATCTCTGGTGTGGGGCACCAGGGCTGTTAATATGGGGATCTCTCACTGGCGCTGTCCTTTCCCTTGATCCTCTCCCTCTCTGTGTAGACGGGCCGGACTCTGCCAGGATAGACCCGCCAGGACCCATCGACCTGACCCTCGGGTCCCCTCTCACCCTGTCGTGCGTCGCCGACTCCGTCCCAGCCCCGAGCTATCGCTGGGTTCTCAATGGCACCAACACGAACGAGACCGGGACCAGCTTGACCTTTAACCCCACGACCTTAGATCACCAGGGCACGTACGAGTGCCAGGCTCACAACCCAATTACCAACCGCACTGCCAGGGCGTCTGTCGCCGTGCGGGTGACAGGGACGGGTGAGTCCCCGGGATGGAAGAACGCGCTGCAGACACAGGGATCCCAGTGCTGGCACCAATGCCCCAGTGCGGCGCCAGGGGCCCAGGATGCAGGAAGCGGCGTGGGGGGATTGTTACTGACCGTCTGATCCAACCCTCCCCACATCTCTCCTCCAGACCCAGTCGCCCCTCGTCCAGGTCTCTCTGCCGGGGCCATCGCTGGGATCATCATCGGGTCGCTGGCGGGGGCCGCGCTGGTCGGAGTCGGGGCCTATTTCCTCTGTGAGTAACACCCGGCCCCCCGGGAGAGCCAGGACTCCTGGGTTCTCTCCCAGCTCTGGGAGGGGACTTGGGTCTAGTGGCTAGAGTGATGGTTGGGGGGAGGAAACCAGGACTCCTGGGTTCTCTCCCCGGCTCTGGGAGGGGAGTGGAGTCTCGTGGTTAGTGCTGGGGGCGCTGGGAGCCAGGACCCCAATTCCAGCATCTCTGATGATTCCTCCCAGACTCTCGCCGCCGGAACGAGACCCCCAAGGAGACCGGGGCACCCTACTTGGTGTACGAGAACCTGCCCCCGACAGCTGGGGCGGGGCCAGTGGTGAGTGACAAGGCTCCAGTCCCGCCCCTTATTCCAGTCCCGCCCCCTCCTGAGTACCGACCCGCAGCCCCCAGCCAGTTAACCCTGTCCCCTTTGGGTGGGGGTGGGGGAGGGTTACACAAACCCTGGGTCCCACTGACCCTCCCAGGGTCCCTCCCCGCACCTCGAGCTCGGCTGGAGGGGTGGGGGGGGTCTCTGTGGTCCGGTGCTAAAGCCCCTCTTGCCTCTGTCTCCCCCAGGCCCAGCCCGGGAGCCCCCCTGATCCCAGCCCCACGTACCAGGTGAGCACCGGCCCCTTGCGCTGTATCCTCCCCCTGAGGGGGGTTCAGACCCAGTGGGGGGAGGGGGAGCTGCCCCCCAGAAGCCGTATGGCTGAGAACGGGGCTGGTTAACACATCCCAGAGCGGGGGGAGCAGAGTGAGCCAGAAGGGGACCAGCCGGGAGCCTCAGGGCTGAGGGGAGGCGCTATGGGGGGCCCAGCACTGGGAGGGGGAGGATGGGCCCCTGCTGTGGGAGGGGCTGTTGGGCTCCCATGGGGGGGAGGGGACTGGGCCCTCCCCTGGGGCGTCTCTGGCTGAATCGTCCCCGTTTCCCCCAGACGCTGCAGCCCCGGCAGCAGGACGTGTACGAGGAGCTGAAGAAGTGACGCCCCCTCCGGCCCCAAGGTGCATGCTGGGAAAGGCGCGTCCCCGAGCCTGGTCCCGCCGCCCGGGGACGTCCCGCCGATGAAGCGTTAAAGTTCAGGAACAGCCACCGCCCGGCCCGGGGGGTCCGTCCGTCCAGGCTGCTTCCCTGGTGCCCATCACCGCAGCGTCTGGGCCCCTCCAAAGAAATCAGAAACTCGGCACCTGTGAGTGGCTCTGGCTCCATTGTGCCCAGCACAGTATTTGGGAGCCCACCTCTGCCACCGGCTTGGGGACGTCTCAGGACCAAACACCCCCCAGCCTGGGGCACGTGCCCTGTTTTCTGCCCGCCTGACCTGAGCCTGGGGCGCTGAGCTGTGTCCCACCCCACGCCGCGGGAGCTCCCCACTGCACAGAGGGGCCCGGGCGGCTCAGTGACCAGCCTGGGTCCCACGGGGAGTCTGTGGGGCTGCAGGGACTCAGACCCGGGTCTCCCCAGTGCCCCACTGGTGCCCAAACCAGGGCCTGGGGTCCCCGCCCAGGGCTTACCCCCCACCCTGCCTCCAGTGCCCGGCCCTGCGTCTTCCCCTCCCTGGGGCAGTTCTCCCGTGCTGAGCTGTGAACAGCGATGCCGACCCGCCCGGCTGGGACCCGGGACCCCTGGCAGAGGGCACAGGGCGCCGAGGGGCTCATGGGGCCCCTGGCTCTGACATCTACAGACCAGCCCTCAAAGGGGCTCGTGGGGTCCCTGCCCAGAGCTGGCATCGCTGGGCACGGTGACCGTGGCGAGCCGTGTGCCCGGGGTCACGTCCGGGGCTGTGTGTCTGGCCTGGGTCTCAGGGGCTGGTTCCAGCCGGGCAGCGGGAGGCGCCAGGCCCGTCCCTGGCACACAGGAGGCACCGGGCCGTTCTCTCTGTGCCCGGCTCCGGGGCAGCTGGGTGGTGCCGAGCTCGCCAGGCGGCTGGTTCCACCCGGAGCCAGGCCCCAGCAGCGTCTGCCCCAGCCCCAGGGAAGCAGCCGGCAGGGAAAAGGGCCCAGTGCGGGGGGCAGGCGTTTCTGAGACAGACGCTGGCTTGGTGGGAGCTATCGCGGGGTGCGGGGTGCACCCAGGGTCCTGCCCCGAGGGGAGCAGCTGCCAGCGGGTTTGTCTCCTGCAGGGGGCGTCGGAGCCCGGGCGGCTGGGAGCCGGATGCTGGGGGGAGCTGAACCCGCAGGAGCTTCCAGGGGCGGGTTCGGGACGTCGGGACGCTGGGAAACGCGTCCCCAGTTTGTTCTCCATGTTACCCATTGTCCCGTTAACTCCATGAGAACGTAAGAGCGGCCAGAGTGGGTCAGACCCAAGGTCCATCCGGCCCAGTGTCCTGTCTGCCAACAGTGGCCAGTGCCGGGTGCCCCAGAGGGAATGAACAGACCCGGGAATCGCCCAGTGATCATCCCCTGGCGCCCATTCCCAGCTCCTGGCAAACAGCGGCTAGGGACACCATCCCTGCCCATCTTAGCGAATAGCTATTGATGGACCGATCCTCCAGGAACTTATCGAGTTCTTTTTTGAACCCTGTTATAGTCTTGGCCTTGGGCTCCGGTCAATAAACTCAGCCCGGTTCTCTCTGTAAGGCCTGGCCGTGCTGGGGCCGAGTGGGGCACTGGCTGGGCGGGGGGTCACTGCTCAGCTGGGGGGTCCGAGTCCGTGGGGGCAGCGGAGCTGGGAACTTGGCCAGTGGGCAGTGCCAGGGGCTGGGCACCCCAGGGGGATCCTGGGCGACTGGGGGGCGCCAATCGCTGACCTGTCGAGGGCTGAGCGGGGGGCTTCGGGGCTCTGACCCCCAGCAAGGCCAGACAAGGCTCCTCACAGCGGGGCAAGGGGTCGCGGGGGGCCTCCCAGCCCGGCACCCCGGGAAGCGTCACACGGCACAGCCCAGGGGAGCAGGGCGAGCAGCGTGGGAGCAAAGGCCCCGCACGCGAAGCCGCCAGGCCACGGGAGCCCCCGGCGCGATGCCGGCCCCAGCAGGGCCAAGGGGACCCGGGTGCGTCTGGCCCGGACCCTGGCCGTGCAGGGCACTCGCTGCTGCCCCCTGCAGGCTCAGCCGGACAGGGGCTGCCCCGGCAGGGAGCTCTCTGCCCCGCTCCTGGGGAGACAGGGGTCGGCCCCGCTGGGCCAGGCCTGATTTGTGTCCCTGGGCTTGGACCCTCTGGGCTTTGCCCCTTCGCAGCAGCAGGACCCAGGGGCACTGGAGCCATACGCACAGTGGGGGGCTGAGAGCCATTGAACCCTGCAAAGCCTGCGTGTGATGGAAACCACGTCCAGCCAAGGGCTGCGGCAGCCCCCCGAGTTCCAGCACCCACAGCAGGACCCATCTCGATCCAGTGCGGGGGGCGGTCTGTGCTGTGAGCCTGGACCCACAGGCAGGGCAGCCCCACAGGGGCCCTCCTGGGTGAGACTGTCCCCTCCGAGCTGCACTCACCCGATGTGACGATGTGAAGCAGCAGGGAGGGGGGAGTGTTGACCTGGGAATGTGCCCTGGGGACGGGAGACCTGAGAGCCTGTCACCTGAGCCAGGAGGGGGAGGGGGAGGTAACACCTCTGCCCAGGAATGTGGACGGAGGCTGCAGCAGGGAACCTGCTCGGTGGGTTTAGTTTTCAGTTTGGGGCTGGGAGGAGGAACACAGGGAACCCCAGGGCTGGGGTCTAAGCTCCCTGCTCCCCCAGAAGGACTTCACTGAGGGGTCCTGGGTGTACCCACAAGCTCTGTTTTGGACTGTGTTCCTGTTGTCCAATAAACCTGCTGTTTTACTGGCTGGCTGAGAGTCTCAGTAAATCCCAGGAAGAGGGGTGCAGGGCCTGGACTCCCCCACACTCCGTGACAACTGGTGGCAGCGGTGGGATCTACTGCACCCCGTGAATGGCGCTTCCTGCAGTAAGTGACTGGGGAACGGTAAAACGAAGGGGGATTGACGGGGACCAGGTGTGCTGAAGATTCAGAGAGAGACGGTTCCAGGGGGCGGTTAACCCCTGGGAGTGTGTGACCAGAGAGAAGGACTTTTGCAGTAACAGGGTCCCCCGGGGGATTGCAGCAAGCGGTCCCAGGGGCGGAGGAGTCTGCAGCTCGACCCTGGCAAAGCGGTGGTGACCTCAAGAAGGACTGGCACACGAGGGGTTTTTCCTGGAAACCGTGGAAAGCTGCCCGGCCTGCGAGTGGCCAGCAGGGAGATGTACGCTAAACGCCTTCAGAGCGACCTGGTGGAGCTGTGCAGGCAGAGGGGGCTGCGCATCGGGAGGTCCACCAAGGAACAGCTGATTGCCCAGTTGGAAGAGAGGGATCGTTTGGACGACCCGATCCCTGTCCCTGAGGGAAGCCGCCCGGGGGATGCAGCGTGGGCCGTGGGGCCTGACCAGGCTGGGAGGGGTCAGACTGCTGCCCAGGACATCCCGAGACCCTTCCTACCTATGCCTGGGGGAGGGGTTGTGGGAAGCCCAGCGAATACCGAGGGCACCCTGACCCCAGCAACCAGCAGGGGATCCTCCCGGCGGAGCTCCCCATCCCTGGAGCGGATGCAGCTGGAATGGGAGAGGGAGAGGAAAATGAGGGAGCTAGAGGATCATGAAAAACAACGTCAACATGAGGAGAAACAACGTCAACATGAGCAGGAGGAGAAGGAGAGGGAGCGTCAGGAGAAGGAGAAACAACGTCAACGTGAGCAGGAGGAGAAGGAGAAACAACGTCAACATGAGCAGGAGGAGAAGGAGAGGGAGCGTCAGGAGAAGGAGAGGGAACGTCAACATGAGCAGCAGGAGAAGGAGAAACAAAGACAGCATGAACTGGAGCTGGCCAGGCTGAGGAGCAGTGGGGCCCCGGCTGCGGTGAGTGAGGGGGGACCCAAGACCGCAAGGAGCTTTGATAAGTGCTTCCTGGCCCAGCGGAAGGAGGGGGAGGACATGGATAGCTTCCTGACGGCCTTTGAGAATGCCTGCGAGCTGCACAGGGTTGACCCTGCAGACAGGCTCCAGTTCCTCACCCCCTTGCTGGACCCCAAAGCCGTGGAGGTCTACAGCCGAATGACAGGGGTGGAGGCAGGGGACTATGAACTGTTCAAACAGGCCCTGCTCCGTGAGTTCGGGCTGACCCCCGAGATGTACCGGAGAAGGTTCCGGAGTCAGCGTAAAACGCCTGAGGCCACCTACCTACAACTGGTCAACCGGATGCAGGGATATGCCCGCAAGTGGACAGCGGGGGCCCAAACTAAAGAGGACCTGCTTGACCTCATCGTACTGGAGCAACTGTATGAACAGTGCCCTTCCGACCTGAGGCTGTGGCTGGTGGACAAAAAGCTCGCGAACCCACAGCACGCAGGGCAGCTGGCCGACGAGTTTGTGAACAGTCGGTCAGGGGGTAGCCGGGAGGAATCCCAAAAGAACAGGCCCCCCCCGATGCAGAGAGAGAGTCACCATGGGGCCTCCCAGCGGGGAAATAGGGAGAACCCCCTCCAAAGGGGAACGCCTGGTGTCGGGCCCCTCCGACCCGCTCGAGGGGACCAACGTGACCTGAGCTGCTATCACTGTGGCCAGAGAGGCCACGTACGGGCCCAGTGCCCCGGGCTCAGGGATAAACTGAGCAGACCCAACCTACCCAGGGTTAACTGGGTAGGGACTCAGCTGGACGAGGGGCAGACGACCCAGGAAAGGGGGGCTACCAGTTTACCACCTGCTCAGGAGGGAAGAGTACCCCCGGACAGCCCCGCCAGAGGGCTGGAGGCTCTGGGCTCAGGGTGCTCGGTTTACAGGGTGGGTGCGGGGCTGTCCCTCCGGAGAGAGTGCCTTGTTCCCCTGGAGGTGGATGGGAGGAAGGTCAATGGATACTGGGATACGGGCGCGGAGGTGACGCTGGCCCGGCCCGAGGTGGTGGCCCCAGATCGGGTGGTGCCCAACACCTACCTGACCCTGACGGGGGTGGGTGGGACCCCATTTAAGGTGCCCGTGGCAAGAGTACACCTGAAATGGGGGGCCAAGGAGGGCCCCAAGGATGTGGGGGTACACCACCATTTGCCCACTGAAGTTTTGATGGGGGGAGACCTAGAGGACTGGCCAAGCGACCCCCAGACCGCTCTGGTTGTGACCCGTAGCCAGAGCCGGCGAGGGGCACTGCGACCTGACCCTGGGGAGGGTACCACACTGGAGGCGCGAGACCCTACTCGGGTGGGGAGGGAGCGCCGAGGGGCACGGCTCAGAGAGGCTGAGGCCTCAGACCTGACCACTGAGGGGGAACCGGGCCCCATCCCTTCCCCAGCCGCTGAGTTCCAGGCCGAGTTGAGGAAAGATCCCTCCTTGCGGAAGCTCAGGGACCTGGCCGACCTCAGTGTGGGACGGACCATGAGGAGAGGCTGCCAGGAGAGGTTCCTGTGGGAGAAGGGGTTCCTGTACCGAGAATGGGCTCCCCCAGGGGAAGGGGAGTCCTGTGGGATCAGGAGGCAGCTGGTGGTCCCCCAGAAGTATCGCCGCAAGCTCCTGTCCCTGGCCCATGACATCCCCCTCGCAGGGCACCAGGGAATCCGGGGCACCCGGCAGAGGTTGCTACAGAACTTTTACTGGCCTGGGGTCTTTACCACCGTCCGGCAATATTGCCGATCCTGTGACCCCTGTCAGAGGGTGGGGAAGGCCCGGGACAAGGGGAAAGAGGCCTTGAGACCTTTGCCCATCATAGAGGAGCCTTTCCAGAAGGTGGCCATGGACATCGTGGGGCCTCTCAGCAAGACGACCCGGTCGGGGAAGAAATGCATTCTGGTGGTGGTAGATTTCGCCACCCGCTACCCCGAGGCAGTGCCCTTAGCTTCCATTGAAGCAGACACCGTGGCAGATGCGCTCCTGACCATTTTCAGCCGAGTGGGGTTCCCCAGGGAAGTCTTGACAGACCAAGGCTCCAACTTCATGTCGGCCCTGCTCCGGTGCTTGTGGGAGAAATGTGGGGTCCGGCATGACTGGGCCTCAGCGTATCACCCCCAGTCCAATGGGCTGGTGGAGAGGTTTAACGGGACGCTAAAGATGATGCTGAAAACCTTTATGAACCAGCACCCGCAGGATTGGGACAAGTACTTACCTCACCTGCTGTTCGCATACAGGGAGGTGCCCCAGGAGTCTACCGGATTTTCGCCTTTCGAACTGTTATATGGAAGGAGGGTGAGGGGCCCCCTGGACCTGATGAGAGACGAATGGGAGGGGAAGGCCACTCCCGATGGAGAGTCAGTGGTGGAGTATGTCCTGATCTTCCGAGAGAGACTGGCTGAACTCATGGGCCTGGCCAGGGAGAATCTGGCCAGAGCCCAGAGGAAGCAGAAGGTCTGGTATGACCGCACGGCGCGGGCCCGTGCCTACGCCACCGGGGATCTGGTGATGGTTCTCATCCCCGTGAGAAAGAACAAACTACAGGCCGCCTGGGAGGGCCCGTTCAAGGTCGTCAAGCAGCTCAATGAGGTAAACTATGTGGTGGAGCTGTCTAACCGGGCACACCACCGCCGGGTGTACCATGTGAATATGATGAAGCCATATTATGCCAGGGGGAATGTGGTGTTAGCTGTGTGTGGACATTGGGAGGAGCAGGGAGATGACCCTTTAGTAGATCTATTCCCTGGGACCAGAGCTGGTTCCCCCCTGGAAACAATTCCCCTCTCGGATCAGCTCACCCCTGCCCAGCAAGCTGAGGTCAGGGGGGTGCTGCATCCGTACCGACAGCTGTTTTCCAACCAGCCTGGACGCACTAATCTGACTGTCCACCGGGTGCAGACAGGGTCGCACCTGCCGATAAGATGCTCCCCCTTCCGAGTCACAGGGAAAACTGCTCAGGACCTGGAAAGAGAGGTCCGGGACATGCTGGCTTTGGGGGTGATCCAGCCATCGGCCAGCCCTTGGGCCTCGCCGGTGGTGCTGGTCCCCAAAAAGGACGGGTCGGTCCGGTTCTGTGTGGACTATCGGAAGCTCAATGCCATCACTGTATCTGATGCCTACCCCATGCCCAGGCTGGACGAGCTCCTAGACAAGCTGGGAGGAGCTCGGTACCTTACCACCATGGACCTTACAAAGGGCTACTGGCAAGTGCCGCTGGATGCAGATGCCCGGCTGAAATCGGCCTTTATCACCCCTCTGGGGCTCTATGAGTTCCTGACCCTGCCTTTCGGCCTCAAGGGAGCGCCGGCCACCTTCCAGCGCCTGGTGGACCAGCTCCTGAGGGGGATGGAGAGTTTTGCCGTGGCGTATATTGACGACATCTGTGTCTTTAGCCAGACCTGGGAGGACCACGTGTCCCAGGTTAGACAAGTGCTGGACCGACTCCAGGGGGCTGGGCTGACTGTCAAAGCGGAGAAGTGCAAGGTGGGGATGGCTGAAGTATCTTACCTGGGCCATCGGGTGGGGAGCGGCCGCCTAAAGCCGGAACCGGCCAAGGTGGAGGTGATCAGAGACTGGCCCACTCCCCACACCAAAAGCAGGTCCAAGCCTTTATTGGGATGGCAGGATACTACCGAAGATTTGTGCCCCACTTTAGTGCCATAGCGACCCCCATCACGGAGCTATGCAAGAAGGGGAAGCCAGACAAGGTGGTCTGGACCGAGCAGTGCCAGGAGGCTTTCCGCGCGCTGAAGGAGGCTCTGGTCAGTGGCCCAGTTCTGGCAAACCCAGACTTTGACAAGCCCTTTGTGGTGTTCACCGACGCCTCCGACACGGGACTGGGGGCGGTGTTAATGCAGGAGGATGAAAAGGGGGAGAGACACCCCATCGTGTACCTGAGCAAGAAGTTGCTACCCCGGGAGCAACACTATGCGGCCATCGAGAAGGAGTGCCTGGCCATGGTGTGGGCCCTCAAGAAACTAGAGCCCTATCTCTTCGGGCGACACTTCACCGTCTACACCGACCACTCTCCCCTGACCTGGCTGCACCCGATGAAAGGAGCCAACGCCAAACTCCTGAGATGGAGCCTGCTCCTGCAGGATTACGACATGGACGTGGTCCACGTGAAGGGAAGTGCCAACCTGATAGCGGATGCGCTGTCCCGGAGAGGGGGCCCTGAACTTCCCCAGGTCACTGGTCACAGTGACCCCGCTCAGTTCAGTCTCGAAGGGAGGAGAGATGTGACGATGTGAAGCAGCAGGGAGGGGGGAGTGTTGACCTGGGAATGTGCCCTGGGGAGGGGAGACCTGAGAGCCTGTCACCTGAGCCAGGAGGGGGAGGGGGAGGTAACACCTCTGCCCAGGAATGTGGACAGAGGCTGCAGCAGGGAACCTGCTGGGGGGGTGTAGTTTCAGGTTGGGGCTGGGTGGAGGAACACAGGGAACCCCAGGGCTGGGGTCTAAGCTCCCTGCTCCCCCAGAAGGACTTCACTGAGGGGTCCTGGGTGTACCCACAAGCTCTGTTTTGGACTGTGTTCCTGTTGTCCAATAAACCTGCTGTTTTACTGGCTGGCTGAGAGTCTCAGTGAATCCCAGGAAGAGGGGTGCAGGGCCTGGACTCCCCCACACTCCGTGACACCCACTTCCCCTTCGGCTGCTAGGGAACGGTGCGTGTGTGCGGTCGGGGGGGGGGTGACTCTGCCACTTCCTGGGGGTGTCTGTCCCCTGGGTCTCACGCTCCTTCACAGGCCCCCCACCCGCTCCCTTCCTGCTGGTTACCCTCGGCCCCTCCCACCGGGTATTGCTCCACCGGCCGATTGCCCCATTTCCTGTGGGCTCTCCCAGAGCGATCGGCTCTGGCTCTCGGCAGACTCAGGCAGCGTCGGTCAGGCCTGGGTCACATGTTCAGGGTTTTTTGGGAGGCCTCCCAGCATGCACCAGGCTCTCCTTGGCATGACTCTGGCTCTCGATTCGCGCTCCCACAACTCCTGTCCCAGCTGGGTGGACACGCCCCAGCGTCCAGGAAAGCCTCTGTCATGGAGCCCCGTGGGGAATTCCCCGCTGCGTCGGGGCGCTGGGGCCCACCCACGCTGCGTGCGGTGGGTCGGGAGCCGGCCACGGGGGCGAGGGCCGCGGGTGGTGCTGAGCGGAGACTCACTGGCCTGGAGGGAGGTTGCTCCAGGCGGGCGGGCGGCTCGGTCTGGGAACCAGGCTTAGTCAATAGTTTATTAGGGACCGTGGCACCCGACGTGGGCGGGGGCACCCGACATTTCCTGGTGGTAGAAAGTCAGGGGCAGGGGCACTGCGAGGAGGCCGGGACCCTGACCCAGGAGGAGCTGGAGGACCCGGCAGACCGGAGCGACAGCCACGGCCTGGACGCCAACCACGCAGGGCTCACCGGCACACGCTTCGGGGCTAAGAACGAGATTTTCTCTGCAGCTGGGGGCTCGGCGGGGCCGCGACAGAGCAGGAGAGAGCCCGGGGCGTGGGGGCAGTCGCAGGATAACGGAGAGTCCCCTGGGGATGCGGCTGTGAGCACGGCAGGCCTGGGATGGCTCAGGTCTGTCCTGCAGCGCGGCCGGATTAGTCCCACTGGCCGCGCCCTGGAGAGCCCTCGGCTGGGAGCGGGCGGCCGCTCTGTCCCCCGGGTGGAGAAAGGGGAAGGCAGCCGGGAGCCGGTGCAGAGGCGCTGCCAGGCTGGTGGGGGCTGGAGGGTCTGTCCTGGGAGCGGGGCCTGGCAGCTTGGCTGGTTAGGCGGCGGGGAGGGGGGCGGGGGGGCTGAGCACTCGCAGTAACTGCAGTGGGGGTGTAACTCCCCAGGGTGTGGGGGGGGGAGAGAGTTCAGCCCAAGGACCCCGGTGCCACAGACCAGGCCGGACACTACAGGGTTTCTAGTGTTACTAGAGAGCTGGACAAACTGACGGGTGGGGCTTGTGATGGGGCTGGGCCAGGCCAAGGGAAGGGGCTGGGCTCAGCAGCTCCGGGGTCACGCCTGGTTTACGTCTCAGGTTGCTAATGCTCATGCTTCAGGGTCTCAGCCAGCTGCCGGCAGGGGTCAGGCAGGGATCTCTCCCCCTCACCCCCGTGTATTCTGGGAGGTTTTTATCTCCTTCCTGCAAAGCATGGGGGGTGGCCTGGCCTGGGGCTGGGCTCTGCGGGGCTCCGAGCGTCTCTCTCTCTCTGGCAGATGCTGGGCTGGCTGGTTCTTGCTCACACACCCACTGTCCAGCTGGTCGCCACGTCTGGGCTCAGGGAGGTTTTTCCCCCCGGTCAGATGGGCAGGGCCCGGGGGGGACTCCCCTCCCTCTGCAGCGTGGGGCGGGTCAGTGGCCGGGGTTCTCTGGGTCTCTCTATCTCCCGCCCTGCCGCACCTGGTCCCCCCGTCCCCGCCCGTGGCACAGAATGGGCTGGGCCCCCGGGACCAGTGACACTTTGCTCTGACTTCGGGCGCTGGATGGAGCAGGCGGGTGCTGGGGGCTGGTGGGACGCAGGAGCTCAGATTGACGGACTGGTCCCATCCGGCCTGGCTCACTGACAGCCGAGCCCCTGGCTCACCCCCCTGCCCTGTGGCCCCAGGCCCCATGGCTGTGATGGGCCCCCCAATGGGGGCACACGGCCAGGGCTGTGCTGGGTTCCTGTCACACACCCCCTACAACCGCTCTGGGTTCAGCCAGGGGCCCTCTGGGGAGAGACCTCGGGGAGCCTCCCCCGTTCCCCCGCTGCGGGATCCCAGCATCTCTCTCCTCCGGGCGCTTCCTTGGCCCCTGGCTGGACCCGAAGGCCAAGAGCGGGCCCCTCCCCCCCAGGCTGGATGCCAGCATGTCCCAGAGCCCCCCCGGGACTAGTGACCCCCGAGGGCAGGGGGGGCTGTTAGTGAACTTAGCAAAGTGGCTGTAAAAGAGCAGGTGGGACTGACCCCCCCGCACAGCAGAGATGCTCCCCCCCATGCCACGATACAGGGGTCTTCCCAGCATGCACCAGGGCACTGGGGGGCCTCATCTCTGCAGCTGGTCGTACACGTCCCGCTGTCCAGGCTGCAGCATCTGGGGAAATGAGATCCCGAGCTGTGTGTCTGGTAATGGAGAATGTGTCTCCAGCTCTTCTTTGTCTGTCCCGGGGTCCCCGGGCGATGCTCTGGAACGGCTCCCCACGAAGCCGGGCAGGACTCTGGGGGAGTCTCCTCTCGGGGAGCAGCCTGTCTGCAGGACACACAGCTCACCCAGCTTCCACCTTCCTGGGTCTGACCTCGGAGCATTCAGCATCCTCTGCCCCTCCCTGCGCTTTCCACAGCGAGTCCGCCCAGGCAGGGTCCTGGGGGGGCCAGAGGGTCCTGCCCCCCAACTCCGCAGTCAGACGGGACTCTCAGCCAGCCGGGGAAACAGAAGGTTTATTAGACGACAGGAACATGGTCTAACACAGAGCTTGCAGGTGCAGAGAACAGGACCCCTCAGCTGGGTCCATTTTGGGGGGCAGTGAGCCAGACAACCCCGTCTGCCCTTCACTCCATGTCCCCAGCCAGCCCCAAACTGAAACTCCCTCCAGCCCCTCCTCCTCTGGGCTTTGGCCCTGTCCCCGGCCAGGAGGGCACCTGATTCCTTTGTTCTCCCATCCTTTAGCTCTCACCTTGCAGGGGGGAAGGGCCCAGGCCATCAGTTGCCAGGAAACAGGGTGTCGGCCATTCTCTGTGTCCAGACCCCTGCACACATCTGCCCTCCAGGGCTCTGCAACGACCATACAACCTTACTCCACCCCCTAGATACTTAAGATCTGCATAGGGGAAACTGAGGCACCCCTACACTATTCAGAGGAAACATTAAGAATAGTCCCGCTTCGTCACGCAGCCTGCCCCACGCCTGGCTGCCTGGGGTCTGAGCCCATGGGGAGCCCCAGAAGGCAATGGCCCCTCCCATTGCCTGGGCGTTTGGCACCTAGCAACAAATGCCCAGGGATTTCCCGGCCCCGGTTAGGAGGCTGGGGGGGCAGGAGGGGCTGGGGGGTTGTTGAGTGGGGGCTGCAGGAGGCGGCTGGCCTGGGACTGTGGAGGGCTCAGGGGGGCTCCAGGCTCCGGCCTGACCCAGGTGTCCTACCCCAGGGTCGGGATGTCGGGATGCCGGGGGTGCTGTAGCATCACCAGGTTTTGCACCCGGCGTCCCGGCCACCAGCTCCGCGCCCTGTCGCCCGGGGTCCCTGCTGCCCTGGGTCCCGGCCCCGCTGCCGGCCCCTAGCTCTGGCCTCAGCCTCTGCTGCTTTACACGTGTCTGCGCCCCCCCTCCCCGAGCCACGGCCCTGAGCGCCTGGCACTCACCCCTGGGCCCGCCCGGGCTGCAGGGGGCAGGTTCTGGTACTCCGGGGGGGGTCATCTCGCTCCGCCTGCAGACAGTCAAGGTGGGGGCTGGACCTGGGGAGCCCTGGTGCAAAGGGCCCCACAGTGACATCATGAGCCCCCCCTGCCCGTAGGCTCCAAAACGCCAGGCCGATGGGTTGGGGGGAGGGGCAGTTTGTGAACTTTGCAAAGTGGCTGTAAAAGAGCAGGTGGGTCTGACCCCCCCACAGCAAAGACACCGCCCCCCCCCCCCCGTGATACAGGGGTCTTCTCAGCATGCACCGGGACACCTGGGGGGCCACATCTCCGCATCTGGTCATTGTGACGAAGTGGGACTGTTCTTAATGTTTCCTCTGAATAGTATGGGGGTGCCTCAGTTTCCCCTATGCAGTTCTTAAGTATCTAGGGGGAGGGTGTCACGGAGTCCCTGGGCGATACTCTGGAACTGCTCCCCATGAAGCCAGTCAGGACTCTGGGGCAGTCGCCTTTCTGTGAGCAGCCTGTCTTCAGGACACACAGCTCACACAGCTTCCACCTTCCTGGGTCTGACCTCGGAGCATTCAGCATCCTCTGCCCCTCCGTGCGCTTCCCCCCGCGAGTCCGCCCGGGCAGGGCTCCTGGGGAAGCCAGAGGGTCCTGTACCCCAACTTCGCAGTCAGACTTGACTCTCAGCCAGCCAGTAAAACAGAGGTTTATTAGATGACAGGAACATGGTCTAAAACAGAGCTTGCAGGTGCAGAGAACAGGACCCCTCAGCTGGGTCCATTTTGGGGGGCAGTGAGCCAGACAACCACGTCTGCCCTTCACTCCATGTCCCAGCCAGCCCCAAACTGAAAGTCCCTCCAGCCCCTCCTCCTCTGGGCTTTGTTCCTTTCCCGGGCCAGGAGGTCACCTGATTCCTTTGTTCTCCAACCCTTTAGCTCTCACCTTGCAGGGCAGAAGAGCTCAGGCCATCAGTTGCCAGGAAACAGGGTGTTGGCCATTCTCTGTGTCCAGACTCCTGCACACACCTGCCCTCTAGGGCTCTGCAATGATCATACACCCTTACCCCACCCCCTAGATACTTAAGAACTTCATAGGGGAACTGAGTCACCCCCACACTATTCAGAGGAAACATTAAGAACGGTCCCACTTCGTCACATCTCTCCCCCCTTCGAGATCGAACTGAGCGGGGTCACTTTAGCCAGTGACCTGGGGAAGTTCGAAGCCACCAACGTTCCCATGGATGCCCCAGCATCTCTCCCATTCCTTGGTAGGAGTTACACCAGGCCCTTCCAGTTTCACGCCCTCCCTTAGGTCGGGGGTGGTCGATAGCACTCACAGGCCGCATGTGGGAGGGTTTATGCGGCCCGTGCCCTTTGGCCACCCCAAAACCCCAGGGGGTCAAACTGGGATTGGGTCTTCTCCCCATCAAGCTGGCCAAACACAGCCACTTGGTTATAGGACGGTTTAACTTTCTTAACAGCTTTCACTTCATCTGAGACCTTCTCAAGGCTCTCCACACTGGATCTTTCAACAGGACAGTCAGTGGATCCATTCACAACAGAAAATTTCTGGCTGTTAGGAACTGAAACTGTCTTGATTAAATCACTTTCACACCCTTCAGTGGCAGTAAACTGCTTGCAAAGACTCCATGAGGATTCCTTTCCCTAGGGCTTTTCTATGCAACAATTCACCCCGCACAGAAATTCTGCTCTTACCCTCTTCACCTAGGGCTTGCTCTAGAGGAACACTTTCCTGAGCAACAACAGACTCTTTCTGGGTCTCCCTTACATCCAGAATCACCTCTGGCCCATCCGGCGGATTCCTACACAATCCCCTTTCAGGCAAACTGACAGACTTCCTAGAGAAAAGGTCAGAAGCATTCTCCTTCCCTTTGACACACACAAGTTCAGGAATCTTTTCCTTCTTGCTACAGGTTTCCACACCCTCAGTAGGTAACACAATCACACACCTTCATGCTCTCCTTGTGCCCTGGCTAGGATCTCACCCTGACTAGACAGAGTTGCGACACCCTTTCCCAACAAAACACTAGCAACAGGCAAAATACAAGCACCAGAATTGTCTGGGCTCTGGGATTTTGCATAGACACTAACTGGATGCGACCTAGTTACAGGGCCATTCTCCTGAGCAGACCCAAACTTAGGACCCTTCCCTTCCTGGGCTTTAGCTGAATCCAGAACCAACTCTGAGACAACTGCACTATCCTCAACCATCACAGGCTGAAAGGCCCCTTCTGTCTGCTCCACAGACAAAGAAGAGCCGGACACACTTTCTCCTTTCCTAGACACACAGCTTGGGATCTCATTCCCCTTGTCCCAGCACACAAGGCTGGTCACAGATAACTGCTTGGAGATCAGGGTAGCTCCCTCCATAGGCAAGTCAATACCCCTGACAGACACAGGCACATTTCCTTCCCTGTCCCAATTCTCCACCCAGCTAACGGGTAAGGTCCAGGGACACTCATCTTCCACTCTCCTCGCCTTCCCACCCTGCTGACTAGACACAGCCATCAGCTCACAAGGCTGCCTAGGCTCATCCAGACTTTCCTTACCAACACCTGCCACTCCCCACAGATCCCCTGCCCTGCCTGTGTCTCCTCCCACTCAGCTGGGGTCTCAGCTCCCCCCTTGCTCAGCGCTGCCCTTGCTGTCCCAGTGGGGGTAGGCAGCGAGCTCCCTGCTTTCCTCACTGCATCAGAGCCAGTGTGAGCCCCTTCTCCAGTGTGCAAGGGGGCAGGGAGCATCTCTCTGTCCCACCCAGCCCCAGGGGTCTGGTTACAGGCAGGCAGGTAGCCTGAGCCTAGCCGCTCCTCCCTGCTGCCAGCCAGGTCATCTGCATTTTCACTGACCATTTCCCTCTCCACCGATTGGTTCCCTGGATTCAAATTCAAACCCTTGGCAGTTACAGGAACAGGGCCTGGATCCTGTCCCAAAGAGACACAGTCACCCCACAACAGGGTCTCGCAGCCGATATCCCGGAGAACCCCAACAACCAGCCAGCCTGACCCCTCCTGGGTCTGCACAGGGATCTGGGCCATAGGCAGGGCGAGGGGCTTCATCCCTGGGACCCTCACCCAGCTCACCCAGCCCCTCAGCATCTGAGGCTGCACCACCCAGGGCCTGACAACAGTTCTCTCTGTCCCAGGATCTCGCCACCCCAGGAATGTCTCCCCATTGACCATCACCTTCCGCTCCCCCTGGGGGTCCGAGGGGCCCGACCCCAGGAAACTCCACACAGACATATAGGTTGGGACCAGGAGTGGGAGCCCGTCCACCTCCCCACCCATCTGGCTGACGGAGTCTATGGCCTTGGGACCCAGCAAGGGAGCTAGACACCGGGGCTTTTCCGCAGGGTCCCCCTGGTTCAGATCTCCAGCCTGCTCAAAGGCAGTGAGGTGGCATCCACATCCCCCCCTCCTTAACCGGGGGCAGCAATTTAGTCTCGAGGTTCCCTGCGGAACTGGCCCCCCGGGGTCTATCCCCACTCACCCCTGGGAGGTCCCCTAGGCCTCTCCGCTCCCCCACCGCCAGTTCATGCTGCTGCTGCTTCTGCAGCTCTTTCTCGGGCTCTCGCTGTCTCTCACAGTCCTCTTGCTCTCTCGGACTCAGCTCCAATCCCGTCCGTCTCCGATCCCCGGATGGGGAACCCGATCGTGAAGACCCTCGTCTGGTTGGGGACAGGACTCTCGGGGATGCCTGGCTACCACTCCAGCTGCTCCCAGATCCTGTTATAGCCCCATTTGGGTCAGGAATCTGTTCCTAGAGCGGTCATCCTCCTCCAGCTGTACGATGAACTGCGCTTTGGTGAACTTTCCAATGCTCAACCCTCTCTTTCTGCACAGGGTTACAATGTCCTTCTTAAGGAGACGGTGACAGGCCGTCACTCCGCTCTTCCCAAGTTGTTGTGGACTCACAGGCCTGTGTGCTCTCCGCTCCCCACTGTTTCCAGGGAGAACCCCTAGTGTGCCAGCCCGTCTCGAGGTCACCCCCTCTTTGCCAGGGTCGAGCTGCAGACTCCTCCGCCCCTGGGACCGCTCGACCGGGGGACCCTGTTACTGCAAAAGTCCTTCTCCCTGGTCACACACTCCCAGGAGTTAACCACCCCCTGAAACCGTCTCTCTCTGAATCTTCAGCACGCCTGGTCCCCATCAATCCCCCTTCGTTTTACTGTTCCCCAGTCACTTACTGCAGGAAGCGCCGTCCACGGGGTGCAGTATATCCCACCGCTGCCACCAGTTGTCACGGAGTCCCCGGGCGATGCTCTGGAACTGCTCCCCATGAAGCCAGTCAGGACTCTGGGGCAGTCGCCTTTCTGCGAGCAGCCTGTCTTCAGGACACACAGCTCACACAGCTTCCACCTTCCTGGGTCTGACCTCGGAGCATTCAGCATCCTCTGCCCCTCCGTGCGCTTCCCCCCGCGAGTCCGCCCGGGCAGGGCTCCTGGGGAAGCCAGAGGGTCCTGTACCCCAACTTCGCAGTCAGACTTGACTCTCAGCCAGCCAGTAAAACAGAGGTTTATTAGATGACAGGAACATGGTCTAAAACAGAGCTTGCAGGTGCAGAGAACAGGACCCCTCAGCTGGGTCCATTTTGGGGGGGGGGGCAGTGAGCCAGACAACCACGTCTGCCCTTCACTCCATGTCCCAGCCAGCCCCAAACTGAAAGTCCCTCCAGCCCCTCCTCCTCTGGGCTTTGTTCCTTTCCCGGGCCAGGAGGTCACCTGATTCCTTTGTTCTCCAACCCTTTAGCTCTCACCTTGCAGGGCAGAAGAGCTCAGGCCATCAGTTGCCAGGAAACAGGGTGTTGGCCATTCTGTGTGTCCAGACTCCTGCACACACCTGCCCTCTAGGGCTCTGCAATGATCATACACCCTTACCCCACCCCCTAGATACTTAAGAACTTCATAGGGGAACTGAGTCACCCCCACACTATTCAGAGGAAACATTAAGAACGGTCCCACTTCGTCACAGAGGGGTAAGGGTGTATGATCGTTGCAGAGCCCTAGAGGGCAGGTGTGTGGAGGGGTCTGGACACAGAGAATGGCCGACACCCTTTTTCCTGGCCACTGATGGCCTGGGCCCTTCCCCCCTGCAAGGTGAGAGCTAAAGGGTTGGAGAACAAAGGAATCAGGTGACCTCCTGGCCGGGGAAAGGGACAAAGCCCAGGGGAGGAGGGGCTGGAGGGAGTTTCAGTTTGGGGCTGGCTGGGACATGGAGTGAAGGGCAGACGTGGTTGTCTGGCTCACTGCCCCCCAAAATGGACCCGGCTGAGGGGTCCGGTTCTCTGTACCTACAAGCTCTGTGTTAGACCATGTTCCTGTCGTCTAATAAACCTCTGTTTTCTTGGCTGGCTGAGAGTCACGTCTGACTGCGGAGTTGGGGGGCAGGACCCTCTGGCTTCCCCAGGACCCCGCCCGGGCGGACTCACTGTGGGAAGCGCAGGGAGGGGCAGAGGATGCTGAATGCTCCGAGGTCAGACCCAGGAAGGTGGAAGCCGGGTGAGCTGTGTGTCCTGCAGACAGGCTGCTCCCAGAAAGGCGACCCCCAGAGTCCTGACTGGCTTCGTGGGGAGCCGTTCCAGAGCATCGCCCAGGGACTCCGTGACAGTCGTACACACCCCACTGGGCAGCCTGCAGCGTCTGGGGAAACAGGGAGGTGTCAGAGACGCCCCAGGGATCTGAGGACACCCCCACCCTTGGGGCTCCAGACCCCCCCTCACAGGGCCCCGACAGCCCCTCACCCGCTGGGCTCATGCCCAGGGGAGATGCCCAGAGCCCATCGCTGGGGCGGGGATGGGGAAGGGGCAGGGCCTGGGGGTGGCACTTACCAGAGAGGGGCAGATGCACCGTGATGAGGGGGACAGGGTTAGTCAGGCTCTCTATCTTCACCGCGCTGAGCGTTAACCCCACGACGTGCAGGGCGCAGCCCGGCCCCGCTATCTCCTGCCCCGTGTGGGCCGAGCCATGGGCCTGAACGGGGGCTCGAGGGTCCCAGAGCAGCGAAGGGCGATGGGGCGAATCCCCCACAGACCCAGCGGCCCTTGGACAGGGATTCTCCTGGCTGGTGGGGGGCGGGAAGAGGGAGGAACGTGGGACCCAGGTGTCCGGGACACAAAGGCCTCCAATGGGCACCATTACAAATGAAAGTAGAGGGGCTGTGAGTGGGGAGTGGGGGGCAGCGGCAGAGCTGCGGTGGGGGGATCCCAGGGCTGGGGTCGCAGACGCGAGGCTCTGACGCTTCCCTCCCCAGGCTGGGGCCCAGCCCAGGCTCCCAGGGGGCCCCACAGAAGCTCCATTGTTCCCCCCAGATCCTGCTTTGCATGGGGGATTAGCAGGGATCAGCTGTTTGCTTGTGTCTCTGTCCCAGAGCATTGGGGGGGGGACACACCCAGCCCCCCCTCACTGAACTTCCTCTTCCCCAGATCCAGCCCCACACAGAGACTCAGGAACCAGGCACCCCAGAGGGAGAGGGAACGAACCCCCCCACAACTGGTTCATTGGGGGGGGGCTGTGCTGTCCATGGAGGGGGGGGTCCGACCCCCAGCAAGGCCAGACAAGGCTCCTCACAGCGGGGCAGGGGCTCGCGGGGGCCTCACAGCCCGGCACCCCAGGAAGCGTCACAGGGCGCAGCCCAGGGCTGCAGGGGGACCAGAGCGAGAGCAAAGGCCCCACACGCGGCCTCCGTGGACCCTGTGATTATGGACCCGCAGCTGGGCCGTGCCCCCTGCACCCCGTGGTGTGGGTGTGGATGGGGGTGTGGGTGTATGGTGTGTGTGGGGGGTGTGGGGTGTATACTGGGGGTGGGAGTGGGTGTATGGATGTGTGTGTGAGTGTGTATGGGGTGGGGTGGATGGGTGTATGGGGTGTGTGTGTGTGTGTGTGTATGTGTGTGTATTGGTGGTTGGGTGTTTATGGGTGGGTGCAGGTGTGTGTGTGTGTGTGTGTGTGTGTGTGTATGGGTGTCTGGGGGTGTGCGGATGTGTGTATCGGTGTGTGTTTATGGGTGTGTGGTTGGGTGTATGGGTGTGTGTATATGAGGGGTGTGGGGATGGGTGTGGGTGTGGGTGGGTGTGTATAGCTGGGGGTGGGGAGTGTATGGTGGGGGTGGCGGGGTGTGGGGGTGTGTATGGGTGTGTATGGTGGGTGTGTATGGGTGGGTGGGTGTGCATGGGGGTGTGGGTGTGGATGGGGTGTCTGTGTGTGCAGGTGTGTGTGGGGGTGTTTGGGAGTGTTTGTGGGTGTATGTGTGGGGGGGCTGGTGAGTGGATATGTCTATGGGTCTGTGTGTGGGGGTGTGGGTGTGTATTGTGGGGGTGTCTATGGGTGTGTGTATGGGTGTGTGGGTGTGTGTATGGATGTGTTTATGATGTGTGCGCGGGTTTGTGGGTGGGGGATGTGGGTGTGTATGGTGTGGATCGTGGGGGTGTCTATGGGTGTATGTGCGGGTGTGTATGGGTGTGGGGTTGTGGGGGTGTATTGTGGGGGTGTCGGTGTTTGTATGGTGTGTGCACGGGTGTGTATGGGTGTGAGGGGCGGTGTGGGGGTGGGTGTGTCTATGGGTGGGGGTGTGGGGTGTGGGGTGTATGGTGTGTATCGTGGGGGTGTCTATGGTTGTGTGCAAGTGTGTTTGGGTGTGTGGGTGGGTGTGTATGGTGTGGGTGTGTGTATGGTGTGTGGGGGGGTGGGGGTGTCTGTGGGGGGGGGTGGACACACGTGGGCCCACAGGCGGGCGGGATCAGGCTGCTCAGCCCAGCTCTGTGTCTGTCTGTGCCCAGGGGCCTCACGCTCTGTCCTGTTCCCCCCCAGCCCCGGCCCATCCTGCCGGGGGGGGCTTTGGCTCCCAGAAATGTCCCAGATTCCCGTCAGTCTGGGCTCTGCCCCCCCCCTCCGCAGGGGTCTCCCTGTGCCCCCCACTCCCTAACGGGGGGGTTGTCTCCCACTTCCCACAGGTGACTTCCAGGAATGAGCCCCCCCTCCACACAGCCTCCACTGGGGGGCAATATCTGGGGGGAACAGGGGGAGTAGGAGTCCTGGAGGCTGGGGGGCCCTGCCCCCTTTCATGCACCAGCCCCCCAGGGGACGATTTCTGCGCTGTGTGACCCCCTCCCACACACACACACATCTGCCAGGGCCAGACCCCCCCCTCAAGGGAGCAGCGGGGGCCCGGATTGCTGCACCCCCCCGCCCCCGTGTCTGTGTGGGGTAGGGGGAGGGGCGGGTGAGTCCCTCCCCCGGCAGGGGAGGCAGGCAGGGCTGTCAGGAAAGGGGGGACACGGTGCCAAAGGGGCCGCACCCCCTGCCCCGTACCTGGGCTGGGAGGGGCAAGGGAGGTGCTTCGTGCCGGCTCCGCTCCCTCCCGCTTCCCCCGTCTCTGCCCCTTGCCCCCAGCTGGGAACCAGGCGTCTCTGCCGTCCCGGCGGGTCCCGGCGGGTCCCGCAGCAGCCAAGGGCGATGGGGCGAATCCCCCACAGACCGGGCGGCCCTTGGACAGGGATTCTCCTGGCAGGTCAGAGGGGAGAACGTGGGACCCAGGTGTCCGGGGCAAAAAGGGCTGCAATAGGAGCCAGTGTCAATGACAGCGGAGGGGCTGTGGGTCGGGACTCAGGGGCCCCGGCAGAGCTGGGCGAGGGGCACCCCAGGGCTGGAGTAGCCGGAGGGGGGCTCTGACGCTTCCTTTCCCAGGCTGGCTCCAACCCCACCCTCCCCCAGGCTGTGCCCCAAAGCCGCGGGGACACGCACAGAAGCCCCGTTGTGTCCCGCAGCAGGGATCAGCTGTTTGCTTGTGTCTCTCTGGGCTGGAGAACTGGGGGGGACACCCAGCCCCCCCACTGAACTCCCTCCCCCCAGATCTAGCAGGCGGAACCAGAGCCAGGCAGAGAGCCAGGGACCCGGCACCCCGTGGGGGGCGGGGGAAGAAGGGAGAAGACCCTTTCCCTACCCCCCCGCCCCCCGCCGCACGGGTTCCTTCCTCCAAAGCGAAGGGGAAGTGAGCGGAGGAGGCTGGGAGGGGAAGTCTGAGGCCGGAGGGGCCCCGTGGGGCTGCCCTGCCTGTGGGTCCGGACTCCAGGGTCCCGGCCCAGAGACGCCTCCCCTGAGTCGAGGCAGGTCCGGCTGCAGCAAAAGGCGGCGGGGCGGCACCTGGCGAGGGGTCCCTTGCAGCTGAGAGGGTGGAGCGGGGGGGCGGGGGACCCAGGTGTCCCGGACACCAAGGACTGTAACAGGGGACAGTGCAAATGCAAACGGAGGGGCTGCAGGTCGGGAGTGAGGGGCACCAGTTGGTCTCTGTCTCTCTGGTCTCCCCCCCGCAGCCTCCGTCCTGGGCTCCTGCCTCCAGCCGGCGCCGGCCCAGACCCCGGTGAGCATCGTCCTCACCCCGCCGAGCCCCGCGGTGGGAGGGGGCGTCAGCCTGGCCCCCCAGAATCCGCCACAGGACTTCCTGTCCTGCAGCTGGTACCGATCAGCGACCACTGATGAAACCAGCCGGATCCTCACCTACTTCCCAGGACCATCCACCGACCAGACCGGCCCGGCCCACACGGGGCGGGAGACAGCGGGGCCGGGCTGCGCCCTGCACATCGCGGGGTTAACGCTCAATGTCACCGGGAGCTACGCGGTGAAGATAGAGCCCCGGACTAGCGCTGTCACCATCACGGTGCATCTGCCCGTCTCCGGTAAGTGCCACCCCCGGGCCCTGCCCCTTCCCCATCCCCGCCCCAGCGATGGGCTCTGGGCCTCTCCCCTGGGGATGAGCCTGGCTGGGTCATGGGGGGAACCTGCCCCCAAACACAGACCCTGCCCTGTATGTGGCATCCCACCCCCCTGCCCCCAAGAGATGATGACCCCCCAATACACAGAGATGTGGGGCTCTGGGCCCCCAGACGCCCCCTCCCTGAGCTGGGAGCCAGGACTGAATATGGATGGGGAGGGACCCCCCCCAACAGCTGCTGCTGTCGCAGTTGGTATAATCTGCATTAAGCCCCTTGTGCCGGCTCCACAGACCTCCCCACGCAGACCCCACTCCCCTGCCCTGCCCGGATCCAACCCAGGAGTCCTGGCTCCCAGCCCCCCTGCTGTAACCCACCAGCCCCCACTCCCCTCCCAGAGCCAGGAAGAGAACCCAGGAGTCCTGGCTCCCAGAGCCCCACTATGACAAAGCGGGACTGTTTCCTCTGAATATTGTGGGGGTGCCTTAGTTTCCCCTATGCAGTTCTTAAGTATCTAGGGGGTGGGAGAAGGGTGTATGATCATTGCAGAGCCCTAGAAGGCAGGTGTGTGCAGGGGTCTGGACACAGAGAATGGCCAACACCCTGTTTCCTGGCCACTGATGGCCTGGCCCTTCCCCCCTGCAAGGTGAGAGCTAAAGGGTTGGAAAACAAAGGAATCCGGTGCCCTCCTGGCCCGGGAAAGGGACAAAGCCCAGAGGAGGAGGAGCTGGAGGGAGTTTCAGTTTGGGGCTAGCTGGGGACATGGAGTGAAGGGTAGACGCGGTTGACTGGCTCAAAATGGACGCAGCTGAGGGGTCCTGGTCTCTGCACCTACAAGCTCTGGTTTAGACCATGTTCCTGTCGTCTAATAAACCTTCTGTTTCACTGGCTGGCTGAGAGTCCCGTCTGACTGTGAAGTTGGGGGGCAGGACCCTCTGTCTTCCCCAGGAGCCCCGCCTGGGCGGACTCGCTGTGGGAAGCGCACGGAGGGGCAGAGGATGCTGAATGCTCCGAGGTCAGACCCAGGAAGGTGGAAGCCGGGTGAGCTGTGTGTCCTGCAGACAGGCTGCTCACAGAAAGGCGACTGCCCCAGAGTCCTGCCTGGCTTCGTGGGGAGCAGTTCCAGAGCATCGCCCGGGGACTCCGTGAGAACTGGTGGTAGCGGTGGGATCTACTGCACCCCGTGGACGGTGCTTCCTGCAGTAAGTGACTGGGGAGCAGTAAAACGAAGGGGGATTGACGGGGACCAGGTGTGCTGAAGATTCAGAGAGAGACGGTTTCAGGGGGCGGTTAACTCCTGGAAGTGTGTGACCAGAGAGAAGGACTTTTGCAGTCACAGGGTCCCCCGGGGGATTGCAGCGAGCGGTCCCAGGGGCGGAGGAGTCTGCAGCTCGACCCTGGCAAAGAGGTGGTGACCTTGAGAAGGACTGGCACACTAGGGGCTTTTCCTGGAAACCATGGGGAGCTAAGAGCACACAGGCCTGTGAGTCCACAACAACTTGGGAAGAGCGGAGTGATGGCCTGTCACCGTCTCCTTAAGAAGGACATTGTAACCCTGTGCAGAAAGAGAGGGTCGCGCATTGGATAGTTCACCAAAGCAGAGTTAACCGTGCAGCTGGAGGAGGATGACCGCTCTAAGGAGCAGATTCCTGACCCCAAATGGGGCTATAGCAGGATCTGGGAGCAGCTGGAGTGGTAGCCAGGCATCCCCGAGAGTCCTGTCCCCAACCAGACGGGGGTCTTCACGATCGGGTTCCCCATCCAGGGATCGGAGACGGAGGGGATTGGAGCTGAGTCCAAGAGAGCAAGAGGACTGTGAGAGACAGCGAGAGCCCGAGAAAGAGCTGCAGAAGCAGCAGCAGCATGAACTGGCGGTGGGGGAGCGGAGAGGCCTAGGGGACCTCCCAGGGGTGAGGGGATAGACCCCGGGGGGCCAGTTCTGCAGGGAACCTCGAGACTAAATTGGTGCCCTTGGTTAAGGAGGGGGGGATGTGGATGCCCACCTTGCTGCCTTTGAGCAGGCTGGCGATTTGAACTGGGGGACCCTGCGGAAAAGCCCCGGTGTCCAGCTCCCTTGCTGGGTCCCAAGGCCGTAGACTCCGTCAGCCAGATGGGTGGGGAGGTGGACGGGCTCCCACTCCTGGTCCCAACCTATATGTCTGTGTGGAGTCTCCTGGGGCCCGGCCCCTCGGACCCCCAGTGGGAGCGGAAAGTGATGGTCAATGGGGAGACATTCTTGGGGTGGTGAGATCCTGGGACAGAGAGAACTGTTGTCAGGCCCCGGGTGGCGCAGCCTCAGAGGCTGAGGGGCTGGGTGAGCTGGGTGAGGGTCCCAGGGACGAAGCCCCTCGCCCTGCCTATGGCCCAGATCCCTGTGCAGACCCAAGGAGGGGTGGGGCTGGCTGGTTGTTGGGGTTCTCCCGGATATCGGCTGCGAGACCCTGTTGTGGGGTGACTGTGTCTCTTTGGGACAGGATCCAGGCCCTGCTCCTGTAAGGGCCAAGGGTTTGAATTTGAATCCAGGGAACCAATCGGTGGAGAGGGAAATGGTCAGTGAAAATGCAGATGACCTGGCTGGCAGCAGGGAGGAGCGGCTGGGCTCAGGCTACCTGCCTGCCTGTAACCAGACCCCTGGGACTGGGTGGGACAGAGAGATGCTCCCTGCCCCCCTGCACACCGGAGTGGGGGCTCACACTGGCTCTGATGCAGTGAGGAAAGCAGGGAGCTCGCTGCCTACCCCACTGGGACAGCAAGGGCAGCGCTGAGCACAGGGGGAGCTGAGACCCCAGCTGAGTGGGGGGAGACACAGGCAGGGCAGGGGATCAGGAAAGCAGACTTCGACTCCCTCAGGGAACGGATGGGTAGGATCCCCTGGGGGACTAACATGAAGGGGAAAGGAGTCCAGGAGAGCTGGCTGTATTTCAAGGAATCCCTGTTGAGGTTACAGGGACAAACCATCCCGATGAGTCGAAAGAATAGTAAATATGGCAGGCGACCAGCTTGGCTTAATGGTGAAATCCTAGCGGATCTTAAACATAAAAAAGAAGCTTACAAGAAGTGGAAGGTTGGACATATGATCAGGGAAGAGTATAAAAATATTGCTCGGGCATGTAGGAATGATATCAGGAGGGACAAATCGCACCTGGAGCTGCAGCTAGCAAGAGATGTCAAGAGTAACAAGAAGGGTTTCTTCAGGTATGTTGGCAACAAGAAGAAAGCCAAGGAAAGTGTGGGCCCCTTAATGAATGAGGGAGGCAACCTAGTGACGGAGGATGTGGAAAAAGCTAATGTACTCAATGCTTTTTTTGCCTCTGTTTTCACTAACAAGGACAGCTCCCAGACTGCTGCGCTGGGCATCACAGAATGGGGAAGAGATGGCCAGCCCTCTGTGGAGAAAGAGGTGGTTAGGGACTATTTAGAAAAGCTGGACGTGCACAAGTCCATGGGGCCGGACGAGTTGCATCCGAGAGTGCTGAAGGAATTGGCAGCTGTGATTGCAGAGCCATTGGCCATTATCTTTGAAAACTTGTAGCGAACGGGGGAAGTACCAGATGACTGGAAAAAAGCTAATGTAGTGCCAATCTTTAAAAAAGGGAAGAAGGAGGATCCTGGGAACTACAGGCCAGTCAGCCTCACCTCAGTCCCTGGAAAAATCATGGAGCAGGTCCTCAAAGAATCAATCCTGAAGCACTTACATGAGAGGAAAGTGATCAGGAACAGTCAGCATGGATTCACCAAGGGAAGGTCATGCCTGACTAATCTAATCGCCTTTTATGATGAGATTACTGGTTCTGTGGATGAAGGGAAAGCAGTGGATGTATTGTTTCTTGACTTTAGCAAAGCTTTTGACACGGTCTCCCACAGTATTCTTGTCAGCAAGTTAAGGAAGTATGGGCTGGATGAATGCACTATAAGGTGGGTAGAAAGCTGGCTAGATTGTCGGGCTCAACGGGTAGTGATCAATGGCTCCATGTCTAGTTGGCAGCCGGTGTCAAGTGGAGTGCCCCAGGGGTCGGTCCTGGGGCCGGTTTTGTTCAATATCTTCATAAATGATCTGGAGGATGGTGTGGATTGCACTCTCAGCAAATTTGCGGATGATACTAAACTGGGAGGAGTGGTAGATACACTGGAGGGGAGGGATAGGATACAGAAGGACCTAGACAAATTGGAGGATTGGGCCAAAAGAAATCTGATGAGGTTCAATAAGGATAAGTGCAGGGTCCTGCACTTAGGACGGAAGAATCCAATGCACCGCTACAGACTAGGGACCGAATGGCTAGGCAGCAGTTCTGCAGAAAAGGACCTAGGGGTGACAGTGGACGAGAAGCTGGATATGAGTCAGCAGTGTGCCCTTGTTGCCAAGAAGGCCAATGGCATTTTGGGATGTATAAGTAGGGGCATAGCGAGCAGATCGAGGGACGTGATCGTTCCCCTCTATTCGACATTGGTGAGGCCTCATCTGGAGTACTGTGTCCAGTTTTGGGCCCCACACTACAAGAAGGATGTGGATAAATTGGAGAGAGTCCAGCGAAGGGCAACAAAAATGATTAGGGGGCTGGAACACATGACTTATGAGGAGAGGCTGAGGGAACTGGGATTGTTTAGTCTGCAGAAGAGAAGAAGGAGGGGGGATTTGATAGCTTCTTTCAACTACCTGAGAGGTGGTTCCAGAGAGGATGGTTCTAGACTATTCTCAGTGGTAGCAGATGACAGAACGAGGAGTAATGGTCTCAAGTTGCAGTGGGGGAGGTTTAGGTTGGATATTAGGAAAAACTTTTTCACTAAGAGGGTGGTGAAACACTGGAATGCGTTACCTAGGGAGGTGGTAGAATCTCCTTCCTTAGAGGTTTTTAAGGTCAGGCTTGACAAAGCCCTGGCTGGGATGATTTAACTGGGACTTGGTCCTGCTTTGAGCAGGGGGTTGGACTAGATGACCTTCTGGGGTCCCTTCCAACCCTGATATTCTATGATTCTGTGATTCTATGATCTGTGGGGAGTGGCAAGGTGCTTGGTAAGGAAAGTTTGGATGAGCCTAGGCAGCCTTGTGAGCCGATGGCTTTGTCTAGTCAGCAGGGCGGGAAGGAGAGGAGAGTGGACGATGAGTGTCCCTGGACCTTACCTGTTAGCTGGGTGGAGAATTGGGACAGGGAAGGAAACGTGCCTGTGTCTGTCAGGCGTATTGACTTGCCTATGGAGGGAGCTACCCTGATCTCCAAGCAGTTGTCTGTGACCAGCCTTGTGTGCTGGGACCAGGGGAATGAGATCCCAAGCTGTGTGTCTGGTCAAGGAGAAAGTGTGTCCGGCTCTTCTTTGTTTGTGGAGCAGACAGAAGGGACCTTTCAGCCTGTGATGGTTGAGGGTCGTGCAGTTGTCTCGGAGTTGGTTCTGGATTCAGCTAAAGCCCAGGAAGGGAAGGGTCCTAAGTTTGTGTCTGCTTGGGAGAATGGCCCTGTAACTAGGTCGCATCCAGTTAGGGTCTATGTAAAATCCCAGAGACCAGACAATTCTGGTGCTTGTATTTTCCCTGTTGCTAGTGTGTTGTTGGGAAAGGGTGGAGCAACTCTGTCTAATCAGGGTGAGATCCTAGCCAGGACACAAGGAGAGCAGGAAGGTGATGTGATTGTGTTACCTACTGAGGGTGTGGAAACCTGTAGCAAGAAGGAAAAGATTCCTGAACTTGTGTGTGTCAAAGGGAAGGAGAATGCTTCTGACCTTTTCTCTAGGAAGTCTGTCAGTTTGCCTGAAAGGGGATTGGGTAGGAATCCGCCTGATGGGCCAGAGGTGATTCTGGATGTAAGGGAGACCCAGGAAGAGTCTGTTGTTGCTCAGGAAAGTGTTCCTCCAGAGCAAGCCCTAGGTGAAGAGGGTAAGAGCAGAATTTCTGGGAGGGGTGAATGGTTGCATAGAAAAGCCCTAGGGAAAGGAATTCTCAGGGAGTCTTTGCAAGCAGTTTATTGTAACTGAAGGGTGTGAAAGTGATTTAATCAAGAAAGTTTCAGTTCCTAACAGCCAGAAATTTTCTGTTGTGAATGGATCCACTGACTTTCCTGTTGAAAGACCCAGTGTGAAGAGCTTTGAGAAGGTCTCAGATGGAGTGAAAGCTGTTAAGAAAGTTAAACAGTCCGAAAACCAAGTGGCTGTGTTTGGCCAGCTTGTTGGGGAGAAGACCCAATCCCAGTTTGACCCCCTGGGGTTTTGGGGTGGCCAAAGGGCACGGGCCGCATAAACCTTCCCACATGCGGCCTGCGAGTGCTATCGACCACCCCCGACCTAAGGGAGGGCGTGAAACTGGAAGGGCCTGGTGTAACTCCTACCAAGGAATGGGAGAGATGCTGGGGCATCCATGGGAACGTTGGTGGCTTCGAACTTCCCCAGGTCACCGGGTAAAGTGACCCCGCTCAGTTCGATCTCGAAGGGGGGAGAGATGTGACGAAGTGGGACTGTTCTTAATGTTTCCTCTGAATAGTGTGGGGGTGCCTCAGTTTCCCCTATGCAGTTCTTAAGTATCTAGGTGGTGGGGTAAGGGTGTATGATCATTGCAGAGCCCTAGAGGGCAGGTGTGTGCAGGGGTCTGGACACAGAGAATGGCCGACACCCTGTTTCCTGGCAACTGATGGCCTGGGCCCTTCCCCCCTGCAAGGTGAGAGCTAAAGGATGGGAGAACAAAGGAATCAGGTGACCTCCTGGCCTGGGAAAAGAACAAAGCCCAGAGGAGGAGGGGCTGGAGGGAGTTTCAGTTTGGGGCTGGCTGGGACATGGAGGGAAGGGCAGACATGGTTGTCTGGCTCACTGCCCCCCAAAATGGACCCAGCTGAGGGGTCCTGTTCTCTGCACCTACAAGCTCTGTTTTAGACCATGTTCCTGTCATCTAAGAAACCTCTGTTTTGCTGGCTGGCTGAGAGTCACGTCTGACTGCGAAGTTGGGGTGGAGGACCCTCTGGCTTCCCCAGGACTCCGCCTGGGCGGACTGGCTGTGGGAAGCGCACGGAGGGACAGGGGAGGCTGAAGGCTCCGAGGTCAGACCCAGGAAGGTGGAAGCCGGGTGAGGTGTGTGTCCTGAAGACAGGCTGCTCACAGAAAGGCGACTGCCCCAGAGTCCTGCCTGGCTCGCTGCGTTCGGTGCTGACGGGGTTCCTGACCTCGCACTGGTAGGCGCCGGCATCGCCCCGGGTGACACCCAGCACCGTGAGGGTCCGGTTGTCAGGGGACAGCCCCAGCCGGTCACTGGGCGCGAGGGACGCCCCGTCCCAGAGCCAGAGCACGGTGTAGGCGCTGGGGGAGCTGTTACACGTGAGGGTGAAGGTCCCGTTCTCCAGCACCTGGATTTGGTTTGGCGTCACCGTGGGCTTGGGCAGCATTTCTGTGCAGGGGACAGAGAGAGCGTTACTGTGTGTCCTGGCCCTCCCTTCGCCCGGGGTTGGGGCCGTCGCCCTAAGGGAAAGGTCCTGCTATCTGTCACGGAGTCCCTGGGCGATGCTCTGGAACTGCTCCCCATGAAGCGAGGCAGGACTCTGGGGGAGTCTCCTCTCTGGGAGCAGCCTGTCTGCAGGACACACAGCTCACCCGCTTCACCTTCCTGGGTCTGACCCCGGAGCCTTCAGCCTCCTCTGCCCCTCCGTGCGCTTCCCCCAGCGAGTCCGCCCAGGCGGGGTCCTGGGGAAGACAAAGGGTCCTGCCCCTCAACTCCGCAGTCAGACATGACTCTCAGCCAGCCGGGGAAACAGAAGGTTTATTAGACGACAGGAACATGGTCTAACACAGAGTTTGCAGGTGCAGATAACAGGACCCCTCAGCTGGGTCCATTTTGGGGGGCAGTGAGCCAGACAACCACGTCTGCCCTTCACTCCATGTCCCAGCCAGCCCCAAACTGAAAATGCCTCAAGCCCCCCCTCCTCTGGGCTTTGTCTCTTTCCCGGGCCAGGAGGTCACCGGATTCCTTTGTTCTCCCACCCTTTAGCTCTCACCTTGCAGGGGGGAAGGGCCCAGGCCATCAGTGGCCAGGAAACAGGGTGTCGGCCATTCTCTGTGTCCAGACCCCTGCACACACCTGCCCTCTAGGGCTCTGCAACAACCATACACCCTTATCCCATCCCCTAGATACTTAAGAACTGCATAGGGGAAACTGAGGCACCCCCACACTATTCAGAGGAAACATTAAGAACAGTCCCACTTCGTCACAGCAGCCACCTCTGGGGTGGGACACCAGGGCTGTTGGTACGGTGATCTCTCACTGGCGCTGTCCTTTCCCTTGATCCTCTCCCTCTCTGTGTAGACGGGACGGACTCCGCCAGGATAGACCCGCCAGAACCCATCGACCTGACCCTCGGGTCCCCTCTCACCCTGTCGTGCGTCGCCGACTCCGTCCCAGCCCCAAGCTATTGCTGGGTTCTCAATGGCACCAACACTAACGAGACCGGGACCAGCTTGACCTTTAACCCCACGACCTTAGATCACCAGGGCACGTACGAGTGCCAGGCTCACAACCCAGTTACCAACCGCACTGCCAGGGCGTCTGTCGCCGTGCGGGTGACAGGGACGGGTGAGTCCCCGGGATGGAAGAACGCGCTGCAGACACAGGGATCCCAGTGCTGGCACCAATGCCCCAGTGCGGCGCTAGGGGCCCAGGCTGCAGGGAGCGGCGTGGGGGGATTGTTACTGACCGTCTGATCCAACCCTCCCCACATCTCTCCTCCACCCCAGTCGCCCCTCGTCCAGGTCTCTCTGCCGGGGCCGTCGCTGGGATCGTCATCGGGTTGCTGGCGGGGGCCGCGCTGGTCGGAGTCGGGGCCTATTTCCTCTGTGAGTAACACCCGGCCCCCCCGGGAGAGCCAGGACTCCTGGGTTCTCTCCCAGCTCTGGGAGGGGACTTGGGTCTAGTGGTTAGAGTGGTGGTTGGAGGGAGGAAGCCAGGACTCCTGGGTTCTCTCCCAGCTCTGGGAGGGGAGTGGGGTCTCGTGGTTAGAGCAGGGGGGGTTGGGAGCCAGGACCCCAATTCCAGCATCTCTGATAATTCCTTCCAGACTCTCGCTGCCGGAACGAGACCCCCAAGGAGACCGGGGCACCCGTCTTGGTGTACGAGAACCTGCCCCCGACAGCTGGGGTGGGGCCAGTGGTGAGTGACAAGGCTCCAGTCCCGCCCCTTATTCCAGTCCCGCCCCTTCCTGAGTCCCGACCCGCAGCCCCCAGCCAGGTTACCCTGTCCCCTTTGGGTGGGGGTGGGGGAGGGTTACACAAACCCTGGGTCCCACTGACCCTCCCAGGGTCCCTCCCCGCACCCCGAGCTCGGCTGGAGGGGCGGGGGGGGGGTCTCTGTGGTCCGGTGCTAAAGCCCCTCTTGCCTCTGTCTCCCCCAGGCCCAGCCCGGGAGCCCCCCTGACCCCAGCCCCACATACCAGGTGAGCACCGGCCCCTTGCGCTGTATCCTCCCCCTGAGGGGGGTTTGGACCCAGTGGGGGGAGGGGGAGCTGCCCCCCAGAAGCCCTATGGCTGAGAACGGGGCTGGTTAACACATCCCAGAGCGGGGGGAGCAGAGTGAGCCAGAAGGGGACCAGCCGGGAGCCTCAGGGCTGAGGGGAGGCGCTATGGGGGGCCCAGCACTGGGAGGGGGAGGATGGGCCCCTGGTGTGGGAGGGGCTGTTGGGGTCCCACGGGGGGGAGGGGACTGGGCCCTCCCCTGGGGCGTCTCTGGCTGAATCGTCCCCGTTTCCCCCAGACGCTGCAGCCCCGACAGCAGGACGTGTACGAGGAGCTGAAGAAGTGACACCCCCTCCAGCCCCCCCGGTGCATGCTGGTAGCGGCCCGGTGCATGCTGGGAAAGGCGCGCCCCCGAGCGTGGGTCCCGCCGCCCGGGGACGTCCCGCCGATGAAGCGTTAAAGGGCAGGAACAGCCACCGCCCGGCCCGGGGGGTCCGTCCGTCCAGGCTGCTTCCCTGGCGCCCATCACCGCGGCGTCTGGGCCCCTCCAAAGAAATCAGAAACTCGGCGCCTGTGAGTGGCTCTGGCTCCATTGTGCCCAGCACAGTATTTGGGAGCCCGCCTCTGCCACCGGCTTGGGGACGTCTCAGGACCAAACACCACCCAGCCTGGGGCACGTGCCCTGTTTTCTGCCCGCCTGACCTGAGCCTGGCGCGCTGAGCTGTGTCCCACCCCAGGCCGCGGGAGCTCCCCACTGCACAGAGGGGCCCGGGCGGCTCAGTGACCAGCCTGGGTCCCACGGGGAGTCTGTGGGGCTGCAGGGACTCAGACCCGGATCTCCCCAGTGCCCCACTGGTGCCCAAACCAGGGCCTGGGGTCCCCGCCCAGGGCTTCCCCCCACCCTGCCTCCAGTGCCCGGCCCTGCGTCTTCCCCTCCCTGGGGCAGTTCTCCCGTGCTGAGCTGTGAACAGCGATGCCGACCCGCCCGGCTGGGACCCGGGACCCCTGGCGGAGGGCACAGGGCGCCGAGGGGCTCATGGGGCCCCAGGCTCTGACATCTACAGACCAGCCCCCAAAGGGGCTTGTGGGGTCCCTGCCCAGAGCTGGCATCGCTGGGCGCGGTGACCGTGGCAAGCCGTGTTCCCGGGGTCACGTCCGGGGCTGTGTGTCTGGCCTGGGTCTCAGGGGCTGGTTCCAGCCGGGCAGCGGGAGGCGCCAGGCCCGTCCCTGGCACACAGGAGGCACCGGGCCGTTCTCTCTGTGCCCGGCTCCGGGGCAGCTGGGTGATGCCGCGCTCGCCAGGCGGCTGGTTGCACCCGGAGCCAGACCCCAGCAGCGTCTGCCCCAGCCCCACGGAAGCAGCCGGCAGGGAAAAGGGCCCAGTGCGGGGGGCAGGCGTTTCTGAGACAGACGCTGGCTTGGTGGGAGCTATCGCGGGGTGCGGGGTGCACCCAGGGTCCTGCCCCGAGGGGAGCAGCTGCCAGCGGGTTTGTCGCCTGCAGGGAGCGTCGGAGCCCGGGCGGCTGGGAGCCGGATGCTGGGGGGGGCTGAACCCGCAGGAGCTTCCAGGGGCGGGTTCGGGACGTCGGGACGCTGGGAAACGCGTCCCCAGTTTGTTCTCCATGTTACCCATTGTCCCGTTAACTCCATGAGAACGTAAGAGCGGCCAGAGTGGGTCAGACCCAAGGTCCATCCGGCCCAGTGTCCTGTCTGCCAACAGTGGCCAGTGCCGGGTGCCCCAGAGGGAATGAACAGACCCGGGAATCGCCCAGTGATCATCCCCTGGCGCCCATTCCCAGCTCCTGGCAAACAGAGGCTAGGGACACCATCCCTGCCCATCTTAGCGAATAGCTATTGATGGACCGATCCTCCAGGAACTTATCGAGTTCTTTTTTGAACCCTGTTATAGTCCTGGCCTTCTCAACATCCTCTGGCAGGGAGTTCCACAGGTTGACGGTGCGTTGCGGGAAGAAAGACTTCCTTGTGTTTGTTCTAAACCTGCTGCCCGTTCCTGTCATTTCCCGATCCCTAGTTACGAGTTTCAGAGTAACAGCCGTGTTAGTCTGTATTCGCAAAAAGAAAAGGAGGACTTGTGGCACCTTAGAGACTAACCAATTTATTTGAGCATGAGCTTTCGTGAGCTACAGCTCACTTCATCGGATGAGCTTTCGTGAGCTGTAGCTCACGAAAGCTCATGCTCAAATAAATTGGTTAGTTTCTAAGGTGCCACAAGTACTCCTTTTCTAGTTACGAGGAGTCAATAACAGGAGCCTCCAGCGGCTCCTTCTCCAGCTCTGGGCTCCGGTCAATAAACTCAGCCTGGTTGTCTCTGTAAGGCCTGGCCGTGCTGGGGCCGAGTGGGGCACTGGCTGGGCGGGGGGTCACTGCTCAGCTGGGGGGTCCGAGTCCGTGGAGGCAGCGGAGCTGGGAACTTGGCCAGTGGGCAGTGCCAGGGGCTGGGCACCCCAGGGGGATCGTGGGCGACTGGGGGCGCCGATCGCTGACCTGTCGAGGGCTGAGCGGGGGCTTCGGGGCTCTGACCGCCAGCCACGCCAGACAAGGCTCCTCACAGCGGGGCAAGGGGTCGCGGGGGGCCTCCCAGCCCGGCACCCCGGGAAGCGTCACACGGCTCAGCCCAGGGGTGCAGGGGGAGCAGCGTGGGAGCAAAGGCCCCGCACGCGAAGCCGCCAGGCCACGGGAGCCCCCGGCGCGATGCCGGCCCAGCAGGGCCAAGGGGACCCGGGTGCGTCTGGCCCGGACCCTGGCCGTGCCGGGCACTCGCTGCTGCCCCCTGCTGGAGAAGCGCGGCCCAGCCCCCCGCAGGCTCAGCCGGACAGGGGCTGCCCCGGCAGGGAGCTCTCTGCCCCGCTCCTGGGGAGCCGGGGGACGGCCCCGCTGGGCCAGGCCTGATTTGTGTCCCTGGGCTTGGACCCTCTGGGCTTTGCCCCTTCGCAGCAGCAGGACCCAGGGGCACTGGAGCCATACGCACAGTGGGGGGCTGAGAGCCATTGAACCCTGCAAACCCTGCGTGTGATGGAAACCACGTCCAGCCAAGGGCTGCGGCAGCCCCCGAGTTCCAGCACCCACAGCAGGACCCGTCTCGATCCAGTGTGGGGGGCGGTCTGTGCTGTGAGCCTGGACCCACAGGCAGGGCAGCCCCACAGGGGCCCTCCTGGGTGAGACTGTCCCCTCCGAGCTGCACCCACCCACTTCCCCTTCGGCTGCTAGGGAACGGTGCGTGTGTGCGGTCGGGGGGGGGGGGGGTGACTCTGCCGCTTCCTGGGGGTGTCTGTCCCCTGGGTCTCACGCTCCTTCACAGCCCCCCCACCCGCTCCCGTTCCTGCTGGTTACCCTCAGCCCCTCCCACCGGGTATTGCTCCGCCGGCCGATTGCCCCATTTCCTGTGGGCTCTCCCAGAGCGATCGGCTCCGGCTCTCGGCAGACTCAGGCAGCGTCGGTCAGGCCTGGGTCACATGTTCAGGGTTTTTTGGGAGGCCTCCCAGCATGCACCAGGCTCTCCTTGGCATGACTCTGGCTCTCGATTCGCGCTCCCACAACTCCTGTCCCAGCCGGATGGACACGCCCCAGGCTGGCGTTGGGCCCCGGGTACTGGCCGAGTGGGAGCTCCCAGGACACACGCTCCCGGCGCAGAACGGGGAAAACGGGCTCTGGCTGGTACCGAGCGGCCGGGCTGCCCCCAGCAGCGCACGGCAGAGGAATCACGGTCCTGGCGGGAACTGGGCACGGGGCCGTAACACTCGCGGGCGCCTGGACTCACCCGGGTTCCGGCTTGGGGCCAATCACCGGCTGGTCGGCGAAGGGACGCGCCGCAGAGCTCACACGCCCGGCGTCCAGGAAAGCCTCTGCCATGGAGCCCCGTGGGGAATTCCCCGCTGCGTCGGGGCGCTGGGGCCCACCCACGCTGCGTGCGGTGGGTCGGGAGCCGGCCACGGGGCGAGGGCCGCGGGCGGTGCTGAGTGGGGACTCACTGGCCTGGAGGGAGGTTGCTCCAGGAGGGCGGGCAGCTCGGTCTGGGAACCAGGCTTAGTCACCAGTTTACTATGGCCTGGAGGTGCCGGGGCTCTGAACTGCCAGGCCCAGACGTGCCGGGGCTCAGCCCTGGCACAAATGAAGCTCTGAGCACCGGCCCCTGGTGCTGTACCCCCACAGGGGGATTGAATCCCGGGGGAGGGGAAGGAGCTGCCCCACATATGGGCCCGGGGCTGAGTGTGGGCCTGGCAATCACACCCCAGAGACGGGGTGGAGTGAGTGAAGTTGGGGGTGGCCCCCCAGGAGCAGGGCCCAGAGCCCCAGGTCAGGAGGGGTTGGCTCCCCTCCCGCCCCCCCCCAGTTCCACACGGTTCCAACACCCCCCAGGTCTCTCGAGGGGTAAGAACCCCCAGGCCGGGGAAGGGCGCCGGGGCTGATGGTGCCTGGGCAGCCACCAGGGGGCGCCAGAAACCAAGATGGGATGATTCTGCCCAGGACTGAGCCTCATGGGAGAGTCCTGCCCCCCCCGCCCCCCCCTGCTCTGCCGGTGCCCCTCACTCCCGACATGCAGCCCCCTGTTATCCCAGCCCTGCCCCGCCCCCCAGCTCTGCTGGTGCCCCTCACTCCTGATCCGCAGCCCCCTGTTATCCTAGTCCTGGGCTTCCCTCCCGACCCCCGCCCCAGCTCTGCTCGTGCCCCTCACTCCCGACCCGCAGCCCCCTGCCAGCCCAGCCCTGCCCCCCCCAGCTCTGCTGGTGCCCCTCACTCCCGGGGCTCCCCACACATAAACCCTCCCCAGGCTGGTATTTAGGGCCCTGGCGTTGGGTTTGTTCCAACTCTTTGTTCTCAGCAGATCCCAAAGTGCCTCCCGAGAGCCTCCCAGAAACTCAAACAGGGATGGGGCTGGCTGGGGAAGTGAGGGAACAGGACATGGGGCCTTTCCCCTCCGGGGGCCCCTGGCCCTGATCTGCCCCCAGCATAGGGACTGGCTGGCTCAGGGGGGCAGGGAATCGGTACGGGGCCTTTCCCATCTAGGGGACTCTGGCCCCGATCTGCCCTCAGGGCAGGGACTGGCTGGCGGCGGGGGTGGGGGGATCCCCAGTTTTTAAGGCCGGGGAGGGGAATTCACTCATCTCATCTGACCCCCTTGTACCTCGCAGGCCAGCGAGTTTCACCCAGGGACCCTGTGCTGAGCCCAATCACCCACATTTGGCGAAAGCCCCTTTCAGAAAGGGCCCCGCTCTGGGTCCGAGATGGAGCCATGGCCCCCGGGAGTTTGTTCCCCTAGTCCGGGGGGGCCCAGGCTAGGGCCCGCGGGCTGTACACGGACCCCCAGAGCAGTTCATGAGGCCCGTGGCTGCTGCAGCAGAATGGACTAAGGGTCAGTTCGTTCGCATGTTGTCATCAAGCGCTGGCCTTAGGGGTGGGCGCCGCGGACTGGGGGCGAATTTGGGTGAGCCCAGGGCTCCTGGCCAGCCGGGGGGACGTGGAGCCTGGGGTCGGGGGGAGCCTGGCCCACACAAGGCCGTGGTTAGGTGTAATCAGGGTGAGCAGCTGCCCTAGTGACCCCCTGTGACGAAGTGGGACTGTTCTTAATGTTTCCTCTGAACATTGTGGGGGTGCCTCAGTTTCCCCTATGCAGTTCTTAAGTCTCTAGGGGGTGGGGTAAGGGTGTATGATCGTTGCAGAGCCCTAGAGGGCAGGTGTGTGCAGGGGTCTGGACACAGAGAATGGCCGACACCCTGTTTCCTGGCAACTGATGGCCTGGCCCTTCCCCCCTGCAAGGTGAGAGCTAAAGGGTTGGAGAACAAAGGAATCAGGTGACCTCCTGGCCCGGGAAAGGGACAAAGCCCAGAAGAGGAGGGGCTGGAGGGAGTTTCAGTTTGGGGCTGGCTGGGACATGGAGTGAAGGGCAGACGGGGTTGTCTGGCTCACTTCCCCCCAAAATGGACCCAGCTGAGGGGTCCCGTTCTCTGCACCTGCAAGCGCTGTTTTAGACCATGTTCCTGTCGTCTAATAAACCTCTGTGTTACTGTCTGGCTGAGAGTCCCGACTGATTGCGGAGTTGGGGGGCAGGACCCTCTGGCGCTCCCCAGGACCCCGCCTGGGTCGACTCGCTGTGGGAAGAGCATGGAGGGGCAGAGGATGCTGAATGCTCTGAGGTCAGGCCCAGGAAGGTGGAAGCCGGGGGAGCTGTGTGTCCTGCAGACAGGCTGCTCACAGAAAGGAGACTGCCCCAGAGTCCTGACTGGCTTCATGGGGAGCAGTTCCAGAGCATCACCCAGGGACTCTATGACAACTGGTGGCAGCGGTGGGATCTACTGCACCCCGTGGGTGGCGCTTCCTGCAGTAAGTGACTGGGGAGCAGTAAAACGAAGGGGGATTGACGGGGACCAGGCGTGCTGAAGATTCAGAGAGAGACGGTTTCAGGGGGCGGTTAACTCCTGGAAGTGTGTGACCAGAGAGAAGGACTTTTGCAGTCACAGGGTCCCTCGGGGGATTGCAGCGAGCGGTCCCAGGGGCGGAGGAGTCTGCAGCTCGACCCTGGCAAAGAGGTGGTGACCTCGAGAAGGGCTGGCACACTAGGGGTTCTCCCTAGATACCGTGGGGAGCTGAGAGCACACAGGCCTGTGAGTCCACAACAACTTGGGAAGAGCGGAGTGACGGCCTGTCACCGTCTCCTTAAGAAGGATATTGTAACCCTGTGCAGAAAGAGAGGGTCCGGCATTGGAAAGTTCACCAAAGCACAGTTCATCGTGCAGCTGGAGGAGGATGACCGCTCTAAGGAGCAGATTCCTGACCCCAAATGGGGCTATAGCAGGATCTGGGAGCAGCTGGAGTAGTAGCCAGGCATCCCCAAGACTCCTGTCCCCGTCCAGACGAGGGTCTTCACGATCGGGTTCCCCATCCGGGGATCGGAGATGGACGGGATTGGAGCTGAGTCCGAGAGAGCAAGAGGACTGTGAGAGACAGCGAGAGCCCAAGAAAGAGCTGCAGAAGCTGCATGAACTGGCGGTGGGGGAGCGGAGAGGCCTAGGGGACCTCCCCGGGGTGAGTGGGGATAGACCCCGGGGGGCCAGCTCCGCAGGGAACCTCGAGAGTAAATTGCTGCCCCTGGTTAAGGAGGGGGGGGATGTGGATGCCACCTCACTGCCTTTGAGCAGGCTGGAGATTTGAACCAGGGGGACCCTGCGGAAAAGCCCCAGTGTCTAGCTCCTTGCTGGGTCCCAAGGCCATAGACTCCGTCAGCCCGATGGGTGGGGAGGTGGACAGGCTCCCACTCCTGACCCCAACCTATATGTCTGGGTGGAGTTTCCTGGGGCCAGGCCCCTCGGACCCCCAGTGGGAGCGGAAAGTGATGGTCAATGGGGAGACATTCGTGGGGTGGCGAGATCCTGGGACAGAGAGAACTGTTGTCAGGCCCTGGGTGATGCAGCCTCACCAGATGCTGAGGGGCTGTGTGAGCTGGGTGAGGGTCCCAGGGACGAAGCCCCTCGCCCTGCCTACTGCCCAGATCCCTGTGCAGACCCAGGAGGGGTGGGGCTGGCTCGTCGCTGGGGTTCTCCAGGATACCAGCTGCGAGACCCTGTTGGGGGGTGACTGTGTCTCTTTGGGACAGGATCCAGGCCCTGTTCCTGTAACGGCCAAGGGTTTGAATTTGAATCCAGGGAACCAATCGGTGGAGAGGGAAATGGTCAGTGAAAATGCAGATGACCTGGCTGGCAGCAGGGAGGAGCGGCTAGGCTCAGGCTACCTGCCTGCCTGTAACCAGACCCCTGGGGCTGGGTGGGACAGAGGGATGCTCCCCACCCCCTTGCACACCGGAGTGGGGGCTCACGCTGGCTCTGATGCAGTGAGGAAAGCAGCAAGCTTGCTGCCTACCCCACTGGGACAGCAAGGGCAGCGCTGAGCACAGGGGGAGCTGAGACCCCAGCGGAGACCCAGGGGGCCTGGCTGGCTTGGGACAGGGGGGCAGGGAATGGGACTTGGGGCCTTTCCCCTCCTGGGGGTGCTGGCCCTGATCCGGACCCCAGGGTCGCTGCTGTCCAGGACACGGCCCAGCCTGCAGGGATGCCAGGGGTCCCGAGTGGCACCCTGCCCTGAGCCGGCTTCAAACGCAACTCGTCTGAAGGGGCCCAGCTGAGCCAGCAACGCCGAGCGCTGTGTGGGGCTGCCCTGAACGGGAGGCAGGGCCCTTCCCCTCCTGGGGGCGCTGGCCCTGATCCTGCCGCAGGGCGGGGGCCTGGCTGGCTTGGAACAGGGGGGCAGGGAATGGGACGTGGGGCCTTTCCCCTCCTGGGGGCGCTGGCCCTGATCCTGCCCCAGGGTGGGGGACTGGCTGGTTCAGGGAGGCCCCTTCCCTGCTGACTCTGACTAACGGGCCCATCCAGCGCGGCCTCCCGTCTCTGACAGCTCCAGGGAACGCGGCAGGAAATGCTGCAACTGGCTGGTTTGGCAATAACCGGGCTGAGGGTTGTTTCTACCCTGTCAGCTGCGGTGTGTGTATGTGCACACTCAAAGCCCGGGGCTGTGAGCTCCCCCCCAGCAGTGCCCCCAGCCAGGGTTCCCAGGTCTGTGAGCTCCCCCCCAGCAGTGCCCCCAGCCAGGGATCCCAGGGCTGTGAGCTCCCCCCCAGCAGTGCCCCCCGCCAGGGATCCCCGGGCTGTGAGCTTCCCCCTAGCAGTGCCCTCTCAGCACCCCCTGCATGCAAAGGGCCGGTGACGTCGTTCATGGCGCAGGCCAGCACCGGGTGGATGCGGTTCAGGGAGGCGTCGTTCCAGCCGGGACGGGCCCATTGGTGGGGGGGATGTGCCATAAATCGGGGCAATTTACAGGGTGAGTCCATGGGAAACTCCCCCCGCCCTGTGACCTCTCCTTTATGTCCCTCCCCAGGGTGCGACCTGCCCTGTAAACAGCCCCGTAGAACAGCTCCAGGGACAGTGAAGGGTTGGGGGGGGCAGGGGAATCTCTGCCCTAGAGATGGGGGAGGGGGCAGGACTGGGGGGCACCAGAGGGACTGGGAAGTGAGGGCGGGCCAGATTCTCCCACCACTAACGATACCCCTCTGCCCGGCCCCCCTTTGCCTTCCCCTGCAGGCCCCACAGCACGTCCCAGGCTTTCCCAACCCACCCCCCAGGTTCCCACCAGCCCCCTCCCCTCCTCCATCCAGCCCCCCACTTCCCCTTCCCCACCGTTATCACATGGGGCCAGCCACTCCCCTCCCCCATCCACTCCCCATCCACTCCCCTCCCCTCCTCCATCCAGCCCCCCACTTCCCCTTCCCCACCGTTATCACATGGGGCCAGCCACTCCCCTCCCCGCATCCTCCTCCCGTCCACCCCACTTCCCTCCTCCATCCAGCCCCCCACTTCCCCTTCCCCTCTGTTATCACACGGGCCAGCCACTCCCCTCCCCCACCCACTCCCATCCACTCCCCTCCCCCATCCACCCCCATCCACTCCCCTCCCTTCCTTGGCCTGGGGGGGGGCAGGGGATCCCTTGGCCCCCTGTGCTGGGTGTCCCCCCTACGGGGGCACAGAGTAGCCAAACCTGCCCCCCCATCCATCTGTGCCAGCCCCAGGCAGGGCGGGGGCGCAGGGGAGTAATTACCCCGCAATAAGGAAACAGCCCAAGGCCATTAACCGGTCAAAGTCCCATGGGTTGGGGGGTGGTGCGCGGTGACGTCTGTTCCAGGGTGGCACTGCCAGGGGACCCAGGCATCCGGGGCGTGGATGGGCAGGCACCCCTCCCCCAGTCACATTCTCTCTATGGCCTATTCCCAGGATTGGGGGAGGGGTCACGAGGTGGCTCTTCATCTTGGGGACCCAGGTGTCCAGGCCCTGCCCCCCCCCCGTCACATTCCCCGGTCGCCTGTCCCCCGGGCGGGGGTTGTGTGTGTGGACAGGAGTCACTACGGGGGGGGGGGGGCAGACCCGTGCGGGAACCGAGCCGCACCCAGTCTCGGAAGAGCCGGGGGGGGGGGGGGGAAGTTGGGGTTTGGCTCCTCGCTGCAAGTTTCACAGATGGAAACCTCCCCTCCCCCAATGGCCAGGTCTGCACGTCCGTCCATCTGTCTGGGGGGCAGGGATGTGTCCGTCCATCCGACCGTCTTGGGGGGGCAGGGACGTGTCTGTCCATCCGACCGTCTTGGGGGGCAGGGACGTGTCCATCTGTGCGTCTGGTGGGGGTGGGGGTGGGGCCGTGTCCGTCCATCCGACCATCTGGGGGGCAGGGGCGTGTCTGTCCGACCATCTGTCTGGGGGGGCGGGGGTGTGTCTGTCCGACCATCTGGTGGGGCCAGGGGCATGTCTGTCCGTCCCTCTGTCTGGGGGGGCAGGGAGGTGTCCTTCCAACCAGGGGGCAGGGGCGTGTCCATCCATCCGACCATCTGGGGGGCAGGGGCATGTCCATCTGTCCATCTGTCTGGGGGGGGCAGGGGCATGTCCGTCTGTCTGGAGGGCAGGGGTGTGTCTGTCCGACCCGTCTGGTGGGGGCGGGGGCGTGTCCGTCCGTCCGACCGTGTGGGGGGCAGGGACATGTCCATCTGTCCATCTGTCTGGGGGGCAGGGGCACGTCCATCTGTCCGTCTGTCTGGAGGGCAGGGGTGTGTCTGTCCAACCCGTCTGGTAGGGGCGGGGGCGTGTCCGTCCGTCCGTCTGTCTGGGGGGAGGGGTGTGTCTGTCCGACCGTCTGGTGGGGGCGGGGGCATGTCCGTCTGTCTGTCTGGGGGGGGGCGGGGGCCTGTCTGTCTGTCAGTCTGGGGGGGGCGTGCGGCGTGTCCGTCTGTCTGTCTGGGGAGGGCGGGGGCCTGTCTGTCTGGTGGGGGCGGGGGCGTGTCCATCCGTCCATCTGTCTGGGGGGAGGGGTGTGTCTGTCCATCTGTCTGTCTGGTGGGGGTGGGGGCATGTCCGTCTGTCTGTCTGGGGGGGGGCGGGGGCCTGTCCGTCTGTCTGTCTGGCTCTGGGCCGGCTGCAGTTCACACCCCTGCGAAGCGAGTGAACCGTGACCCGCCCAGCGCCCCCCGTCCTGCGCTCCCTCTGCCTGGGGGTGTTAGTCGCTGGGGGTGTCGGGGGGGTTCATGCCCAGCCCAAGGCAGCTTCCCCAGGGCCTGGCTCCCTGGTGCCCCCCACGCCCCCCCATCAGGGGTTGGTCTCCCCAGGCTCCCAGCCAGGCCGGTGTCTCCGCCCTGGGGGAGGGGGGCAAACGGGCCCGGGGGGGGGCAGACGGCAGCAAACGCTGCAGCCCGGACTTGCCCGGCTGGAATGGGGCCTGGCAGGTGAATCAGAGCTCACGGGCGGGGTGGGGGTGTGAACGAACAGGGGGAGGAGTGAGGGGTCCGGGTGGGATGTGGGGGGCACGAGGGGGGAAGGGGTCTGGGTGGGACACTGGGGGAGGTGCGAGGGGGGGAGGGGTCTGGGTGGGACGTGGGGGGAGGCGTGGGGGGGCGGGGTCTGGGTGGGACGTGGGGGCACGAGGGGGGAGGGGTCTGGGTGGGACGTACGAGGGGGGGAGGGGTCTGGGTGGGACGTGGGGGGAGGTGCGAGGGGGGGAGGGGTCTGGGTGGGATGGGGGGCATGAGGGGGGAGGGGTCTGTGTGGGACACTGGGGGAGGCACGAGGGGGGGAGGGGTCTGGGTGGGACGTGGGGGGAGGCGTGAGGGGGGAGGGGTCTGGGTGGGACGCGGGGGGGAGGCGTGAGGGGGGGAGGGGTCTGGGTGGGACGTGGGGGCACGAGGGGAAGGGGTCTGGGTGGGATGTGGGGGGAGGTGCGAGGGGGGGAGGGGTCTGGGTGGGACGTGGGGGCACAAGGGGAAGGGGTCTGGGTGGGATGTGGGGGGAGGTGCGAGGGGGGGAGGGGTCTGGGTGGGACGTGGGGGCATGAGGGGGGAGGGGTCTGTGTGGGACACTGGGGGAGGCGTGAGGGGGGGAGGGGTCTGGGTGGGACGTGGGGGCACGAGGGGAAGGGGTCTGGGTGGGATGTGGGGGGAGGTGCGAGGGGGGGAGGGGTCTGGGTGGGATGCGGGGGGAGGCACGGGGGGAGGGGTCTGGGTGGGACGTGGGGGCACGAGGGGGGGGGCTTGCACACTTGTGGGGCGGGGGGGCTGCCTTGGGCGCAGCCGCCCGGTTTCATTGGGGTTTTTTTTTCCTCCCAATTTCCTGCTATTGAAGCTAAACAAACACGCGGCACAAAAGAGTTTTTCTTCCTGTCTGAAGCCGCTGAGGGTGCCCCGGGGTGCGGGGTGGGCGGGGGCCAGGACTCCTGGGTTCTGGCCCAGCTCTGGGAGGGGGAGATGGGCGGGGTGGGGGTGACGTGCAGGGTCTGGCGGTGGCCGGATTTCCAGGTATCTGGTCTTCTCACAACTTCTGCTTCTGCTCGTGTCCATCCCCCCCCCGCCGTGTCCCCTCCCATTCAGCTGGGATCCTTCTAGTCAATCTCTGTAAAGGGGAACCAGAGACACCAGACACCTGTTTGCGGCCACCTGGCCAGCAAAACATCCACCAGCCAGTGCCCACTGCCAGCCGAGGGACCCAGGAGTCCGGGCTCCCAGCCCCGGCTCTAACCCACTGGACCCCACTCCCCTCCCAGAGCCAGGATAGAACCCAGGAGTCCTGGCTCCCCACCCCCCTGGCCTTCTGCTCTCCCTTAGCCCCCCACCCCCAGCCCAGGGCCGAGGCTCTGTGCAGCTGCACCCCCGGCGGGACGCCCCCTCTTCGCATTTGCAACGCAAATGTGGCTGCAGGGCAGGGAAGTGCCTCCCCCCAGCCCTGTCCCGGGGCCGGCAGTGACTGTGTCTCTTTGCCCTGGCTGTCACCCTGCGCCTCTGGCAGGGCCCCTGCACTGTGCCAGGCCCCACTGCTCTGAGCTAGGCCCTGCAGCCCCCCCCAGCGCTCCCCAGGGTGCCCCAGCCGATCCAGCTGAGCCCAGGCCCCGGCACAGACGCCCCCTCCAGGGAGCGGCTCCAGGAAGCCTGTGACGACCAGCCGGCGCGTCCAAGTCCCCGGGGTGTCCTGGCCCAGCTGCTGCTGGTGAGACGCTCCCCAGGGCCCTTCCTCAGCAGGTCCCTGGAGCGCCAGGTCACGGCCCCGCAGCAGCCAAAGGGGCGTCCACGGAGACCCCCCCAGCCGGCCTGCACCGAGCTCAGCCGCGGGCAGCACTGGGGGGGGTCACGCCTGGAACCGTCTCCGGTTCTACCCCCTTCGGCGCTTGCTGGGGCGTGAGCGCACTGAGCTCATCCCTGCGGCCAGGGACCGGCGCCCCGTTACCCCCAGCGCCAGCTCCCACCGGCCGAGCCCCTGAGTCCAACCGGACACGAGCCCCGTGCCTGGGGCGGGGACCCGGCGACCAGCCCGTCCTGTGCCCGGGGTCCTGCCAGTCCCGTGTCGCTGTCCGTGTGTCTGTCTGTCGCCCCAGTGTCCTCCCATCCCTGTGTCCGTCTGTGTGTCCCCACACCCAGGACCTGCGTGTCCCCGTGTCCGTGTCTGCTTGTGCCATGTCCCCGTGTCCCCACCCCCAGCGTCGGCCCGTCTCCGCCCTCCCCCCTCACACCCGGCTGTCGTGGGGACAGTTTTGACATTTTGTTTTATTACAAACAGCATCAATCATGGTACACCCCCCCCAATCAGCCAGTCCCCCACCCGCTGCGAGCGACACCCCCCACCCCGCACAATCATCACCCCCCCCACCCCCCCCCCGAGCAACACAACCGCCCTGCACCTCGGAGGCTGTCCGACAGCGGGAGGCTTGGGGAGGGGCATGCGGAGAGCTGGGGGTGGAGCTGGGGGGGCACAGAGCTCTGGGCTGAGATGCTATGGGGTGACTCACTGCCTCACCCCTGCCCCGGGGCTGCCCAGATCCACACCCCACACGCCAGCCAGCACCGGGGTGGGGGTGTCAGCTGTTATCCTTCAGCCCCACACACCGACCATCCCCCTCTGCATAGCACACCCCCCAGCCCCGACCCCTGTGCAAAGCAGAGGTGAACCCAGGAGTCCTGTCTCCCAGCCCCCTGCTCTAACCACTCGACCCCCCTCCCCTCCCAGAGCCCCTCAGGAGTCCTGGCGGCCCTCACCCGGGGAGGGGACCACACTCATTGTGCCCAGTGGGCAGTGACCCTGCATGGGGGGGAGGGGGTAGGTGGGACTGGAGCTGCCCCCCAGCGAGTGCTGGATGGGGGGGGGGGTGCGGCAGATGCTCCCCTGCGGGGGGGGAGTGCAGTAATTCCCGAGAGTCCCAAGCAAATCACAGTCATTTCTTTCTGATTTCCGAGTAGACGGTGCCGCTCTCCGGGCGGGGCTGGGGCCCGGGCGGCGGCTTCTGGTCTCCTGCGCTGAAGGCTAGAGTAGAATATTGAATGTTCTCATCACCCTGGAAGACAGAAAAGCCAGATCAAGGACTGCACCAGGGAGAGAACCCAGGAGTCCTGGCTCCCAGTCCCCCCTGCTCTAACCACCAGACCCCACTCCCCTGCCAGGTCCAGAGATAGAACCCAGGAGTCCTGGCTCCCAGCCCCCACCACTCCGTGCTCTAACCCTCCAGACCCCACTCCTCTGCCAGGGCCAGGAACGAACCCAGGAGTCCTGCTCCCAGTCCCCCCTGCTCCCTTCCCCTCCCACCAGCAGGATAGAACCCAGGAGTCCTGCGGCCGGACACGAAGGCTCCTTACCAAGGTAGGTTTGTTGTCACCGACACCCTGGTCTGAAGGACAGAGACAGGAGACAGACGGGGTTAGAAACACGACAGTCCCAGGGCACAGGCCCCCCCCAGCCAAGCAGTGACCCACCCCCCAGGGGCAGCAGGGCCCGTGCGGAGTTAGTGCAAGCAGGCAAAGCAGCACCAGCTGGGTTAGTGGCTGCAGCCGGCGTGGGGTCCTCAGGGTGGGGGGCTCCTTGCACCAGGATGGTGAACCTGGGGTGGGGGGAGACGGAGGGAAGGGGAGCGGGCGTGAGGGGAGTGGGGGGCATGGGGAAGCGGGGGGGGGAGAGGGAATACGCGGGGAATCCCATGCTCACATGACCCCCAGCCTGTGTCTTCGCGGTGCTGCCCCAGGTTGCCAGCACCAGCCGCACGGGTTGGGTTGGGGAGGGAGCAGGGCCGGTGCAACCATTAGGCAAACGAGGTGGCTGGAGGCGGCCAAAAGTGCACTCCAGGGAGGAGGCGGAGCAGAGGTGAGCTGGGGTGGGGAGCTGCCCCATGGCTCCCCAGGCCAAGGGGGGGACAGAAGGGGGGGTGGAGAGCTGCCCCACGGCTCCCCAGGCCAAGGGGGGGACGGACGGGGGGGTGGAGAGCTGCCCCACGGCTCCCCAGGCCAAGGGGGGGACGGACGGGGGGGTGGAGAGCTGCCACACGGCTCCCGGGGAAGGGGGGCTGGCGCACGGTGGAAGTTTCGCCTAGGGCGCGAAACATCCTTGCACCAGCCCTGGAAGGGAGGGGAGCAAGGGGGGGCTGAGGGAGGAAAGGGGGTGGGGGGATCGGAGAAGCAGGGAACCCCAGGCCCCAAGTGCCCTCTCCTCACATCTCCGCAGTTGCTCCCGAAGTTCCCAACACCGGGGGTGGGGGGCACCCGGAGCCCGTGACACCCACAGCCCAGAGCAGCCACGGGGGACCCGGGACCCAGCCCGGGGGAAGAGAATCCCAGACGGGCTCTTGGAAACTGGGGCTGGCGCGGCTGCGATGTCACTTCCTGTCTGGCCGGGGAGTTTCCCATCATGCCCCTGGGCTTGGCCATCCATCACACTGTGGCATGGGGGAGCAACAGCAGCACTGGCAGAGGTGCAGGCCCCGCCCACACAGCTCACAGGCCCCGCCCAGACAGCTCGCAGGCCCCGCCCACACAGCTCACAGGCCCCGCCCACACGGCACGTGGCATGCAGCTGCGAGGGGCGGGGCTGCTACTTACTGTGGGCGGGCGCGGCCTGGCCTCCGACGGGCGGGCGCTGCTTGGGCCCCCTGGGGAAAAGAGCAGATTCCACATGACGCCGGGGGGGGGGGGGGGGATTGCGCCATCCCCCACGCCAGGGACGGGGCAGCAACTCGTCGGCTTCCCCAAAACTGCAGACCTGTCCCCCCTCCTCTCACCACCCCACGGCCCATCCACCCCCACACACACCTACCGAACCCCATGCCCATCTATCTATCCCTCTGTGACGAAGCGGGACTGTTCTTAATGTTTCCTCTGAATAGTGTGGGGGTGCCTCAGTTTCCCCTATGCAGTTCTTAAGTATCTAGGGGGTGGGGTAAGGGTGTATGGTCGTTGCAGAGCCCTAGAGGGCAGGTGTGTGCAGGGGTCTGGACACAGAGAATGGCCAACACCCTGTTTCCTGGCCACTGATGGCCTGGGCCCTTCCCCCTGCAAGGTGAGAGCTAAAGGGTTGGAGAACAAAGGAATCAGGTGCCCTCCTGGCCCGGGAAAGGGACAAAGCCCAGAGGAGGAGGGGCTGGAGGGAGTTTCAGTTTGGGGCTGGCTGGGACATGGAGTGAAGGGCAGACGTGGTTGTCTGGCTCACTGCCCCCCAAAATGGACCCAGCTGAGGGGTCCTGTTCTCTGCACCTACAAGCTCTGTGTTAGACCATGTTCCTGTCGTGTAATAAACCTTCTGTTTCCCCGGCTGGCTGAGAGTCCCGTCTGACTGTGGAGTTGGGGGGCAGGACCCTCTGGCCCCCCCAGGACCCCGCCTGGGCGGACTGGCTGTGGGAAGCGCAGGGAGGGGCAGAGGAGGCTAAAGGCTCCGAGGTCAGACCCAGGAAGGTGGAGCCGGGGGAGCTGTGTGTCCTGCAGACAGGCTGCTCCCCGAGAGGAGACTCCCCCAGAGTCCTGACTGACTTCGTAGGGAGCCGTCCCAGAGCATCACGTGGGGACCCCGTGACAGATGGGTAGCTCCGGTGTGGCTCAGGACGCTGGGTGCCAGCCTGGGCAGGGATTGTACCCTAGGAGACCTGACACTGTTTCCAAGAAGCGTGTGGGGCGAGATCCCATCCTGGGGGGCAGAGAGGTGGAAGGACCCTTCACCACAGAGACAGCAACAAGCAGAGACCCCGAGGGGCAGGGTGCAGAGACCTGGGGCTGGGGGGCAGAGAGAGTGACCCCCTCCAGCACCCGGGGGCAGTTCCCAACCCCCCCGCCTCACCAGCACTCAGTGCAGCCCCCAGCCTCCCGAGCTGTTACCCTCCAGTTTTGCAGAGCAGGAAGTAGAGCAGTCCCCCGATCAACGCCGCCCCGACCAGCGACCCGATGACGATCCCAGCGACGGCCCCGGCAGAGAGACCTGGACGAGGGGCGACTGGGTCTGGAGGAGAGATGTGGGGAGGGTTGGATCAGACAGTCAGTAACAATCCCCCCACGCCGCTCCCTGCAGCCTGGGCCCTAGTGCCGCACTGGGGCATTGGTGCCAGCACTGGGATCCCGGTGTCTGCAGCGCGTTCTTCCATCCGGGGGACTCACCCGTCCCTGTCACCCGCACGGCGACAGACGCCCGGGCAGTGCGGTTGGTAATTGGGTTGTGAGCCTGGCACTCGTACGTGCCCTGGTGATCTAAGGTCGTGGGGTTAAAGGTCAAGCTGGTCCCGGTCTCGTTAGTGTTGGTGCCATTGAGAACCCAGCGATAGCTCGGGGCTGGGACGGAGTCGGCGACGCACGACAGGGTGAGAGGGGACCCGAGGGTCAGGTCGATGGGTCCTGGCGGGTCTATCCTGGCAGAGTCCGGCCCGTCTACACAGAGAGGGAGAGGATCAAGGGAAAGGACAGCGCCAGTGAGAGATCCCCGTATTAACAGCCCTGGTGCCCCACCCAAGAGATGGATGCATCTCCATGGCTGGGTGATGCCAGCAGGGCCGGGGGCAGCGCGGCCGGGGGACGGGGCTGTAGTTACTCACAGGTCACCGTCACGGTGCTGGGCTCGCTGCGGTTGGTGCTGATGGGGTTCCTGACCTCACACTGGTAGGCGCCGGCATCGCCCCGGGTGACACCCAGCACCGTGAGGGTCCAGTTGTCAGGGGACAGCCCCAGCCGGTCACTGGGCGCGAGGGACGCCCCGTCCCGGAGCCAGAGCACGGTGTCAGTGCTGGGGGAAGTTTTGCACGTGAGGGTGAAGGTCCCGTTCTCCAGCACTTCGGTTTGGTTTGGCGTCACCGTGGGCTTGGGCAGCATTTCTGTGCAGGGAACAGAGAGAGCGTTACTGTGTGTCCCTGCCCCTCCATGCGGGATCGGGGCTGCCGTCCTGCGGGACTGGGGCAAGGGTGCTGGTGTTGCCACCATGTGAGGTTGTGGGAAGGGTCCCAGCACCACTGTCCTGCGGTGTCCTTTGCCCGTTGCACCTCAGAGCTGCGGAGACGGACAGTCACCTTCTGGGGTCTGGCAGAGGGTCCCTCTCCCCAGCGTCGAGTCTCAGTTATTTGTGCCTCCCTGATGCTCTGGCTCCCGGAGTCCTGTGATTTTTGGGAGACTCTCGGCTGTGGTTCGAAGGGAGAGCGACGCTCCGGCTCCCAGGCTCCGGCCCGACAGCAGGATTTTCAAGCTGATCCCGTGACAGTTCAGGCCGGACTCAAGGTCACGACCCCACAGGTCTCTTGGTGCCACCGGACGCCCCGTGGGCACAGCCCTGTGCCAGGTCCTTGCCGTCCCCTGTGACCCGGACAGAGCTGCCCATCCCAGACCCGGCCGAGGGGTGGCATTGCTGGTGCACCACGGGCAGTCAGCCAGAGCCGATCTCACTGACCCCGGGCAGATCGGGGAGACTCAGTGGAGCGAGGGGGGCAGCCCCCAGCCTAGTGCTGCCCCATATTCCCACCTAGCCCCATAGCTCAGCAAGTGCCTCACAGCCCCAGGCCCCTGGGTTCTCCCCACGACCCACGAGAGTCCGAATGGGGAGGGGGCGTCGGGACTCCAGCGGCAGGGCCAAGGAAACCCCTCCAGTCTGTACCCCCTGCCCGGGGGGGCTGGGAACGTCCCCTCCCATTCTTCCCTCAGGGCACCCCCCATCCCCCTGTCCCCCTCCGAGCTTCTTCCCCCCCGCGGGGTTGATGCACGGACAGGGGACGTCCCATGCAGACAGGGGGCCCGGCTGGGGACAGAACAGATCCGGAGTAGCCAGGGCGCCGGCTGGACAGACAAGTGAGTGTGGGGGGCGGTGCCCGGCTACTCTCCCTCCACCACGATCTCTGCACTCGCTGTGAGGCTGGTGACGGGGTTGTGAGCCTGGCACTCGTACGTGCCCTGGTGATCTAAGCTCATGGGGTTAAAGGTCAAGTTGCTCCTGTTCTTGTTAGTGTTGGTGTCATTGAGAACCCAGCGATAGCTCGGGGCTGGGACGGAGTCGGAGACACACGTCAGGGTCAGAGGGGACCCGAGGGTCAGGCCGATGGGTCGTGGGGGGGTCTATCCTGGTGGAGTCTGGCCCATCTACACAGAGAGAAAGTGGATCGGGGGAGGGAGGGCACCAGCAGAGCAAGGTATAAACAGGTGCCTTCCCCACCCTAGACACAGCTGCATCTCCGTGGCTGGGCGATGCCGGCAGGGCCGGGGGCAGCGCGGCTGGGGCTATAGTTACTCACAGGCCCCCGTCTCGGTGCTGGGCTCGCTGCGTTCAGTGCTGATGGGGTTCCCGACCTCGCACTGGTAGGTGCCGGCGTCACCCCGGGTGACACCCAGCACCGTGAGGGTCCGGTTCCCGGAGGACAGCACCAGCCGCTCACTGGGCGCGAGATACACCCCGTCCCAGAGCCAGAGCAGGGTGTCGGCGCTGATACATGTGAGGGTGAAGGACACGTTCACCAGCACCTGGGTTTGGTTCGGCATCACCGAGGGCCTGGGCAGCATTTCTGTGTCCCTGCCCCTCCATCTGCCCGGGATCGGGGCTGCTGTCCTGCGGGATTGTGGGAAGGGTCCTGGTGCCATTGTCCCACGGGATAGTTTGGAAGCTTCTTTTGGCTTTTGCCACCACAGACCATCCGAGACAGAGAACGAGGGGGTTCTCCTGCCCTAGGTTAAATCCTCAGCTGCTGGAGTCCTGTGATTTTTGGTAGAATCTCGGCTTCCATTTAATAAAAAGGAAGTTTCTGGGCCATATGAATGAGGAGAAAAAATGGAAATCACAACCCGACAAGACCCTGGGTCCCGACAGCGAAGGCACAGCCCCGACCAGGAGCTGGATTTAAATCTTGTAATTTTTAAGCCAATCTCGTGATTGTTTGGGGCTGGTTCCAATGTCTGGAGCTGCCGGGCAGGTGGGGCCCCTCGCCGGCCACTGGTCTTCGAGCTTCGAGCGTCCAAGCTGTTCGCTCGCAGGTGTAGATTAAAGGGAGACGTCGGTGTCTTGTCTTCGCTGATCTGTAGCGTGTTGGTTCACGAGACGTTACCCTGCACGTCACTGGCCCCCAATCACAGGTGTCTCGGCGTTTAGGTGGGAATTCACCTGAGGTGCGAAAGTGCCTGAGACCTAAGGAAGGTCGTTTCTATCACAAGGCATTTACAGGGCGTTTCCCAGCAAGCGGGGTCGAGGCCTCAGAATTGCCAGTGAAGCCTCCTGTTAACTCCAAAGCAGGAGCCGTCGAGGGAGAGTGGAAATGCCCAGCCTGCCTGCACGGGCTGCTCACCCGCGCCCACGTGGGCGAAGGGCCCGGCAGCTTGTCGCTCGCCCGGGAAGAAGATCCATAAACACGGGGCTAAGGGAACGATCCTGCGTCTCGGGCCTGAGGAATTCGGAGCCACAGGACAGAGGCCCCAGGACCCTTTTGGGCCACCCTGAGAGACGTACGGAAAACGAGCAGAGCACGCAGCCCTGCTGCCACTGGACCGACAAACCCGGAGTCGCTGTGATGTACGGTCCCTGCGTGAGCCTGGCAGCAACTCGTCCCTTTCTCGCAGCTGGGAAATCGTTGGGTAGTTTAGTCGAGACATTGGCTGCAGCGTTGTCTTTGGGGCGAGGTGAAAAGCATCCACTGACCGGGGTAAGTGACGGGCCTTTGGGGTCGGGAGCGACCCAAGGGGGTGGCTCTGGGGTTTAATAACCTCTCCTCACGCAGTCCAGTTTGCGGGGTGGGAAGATTGGCTCCTTGGAAACCCTGATGCAGTGATCCGGGAGTGCACACTCGTTCCTGGGCGGGGGAAATCTAATCACTGAGCACACCGCCAGCTGGGGGTCTGCCCTGTTTTATGACACTCTGCCCGGAGACTGGCACTCGCAGTGGGGAGCCGTGTTAGGATATAGATATTCAGGCCTGTCTGCAAAGGCCTGTACGTTAAGAATTTAGGGGTATTCTTATCACTTGGCTAGTTAGAGGTATAAAAGAAAGAATCAAAATCACTGTCTGCTGGTGGAAGGGCCTTCTCTCACTGTGACAGTCTGAGGCCCTGTTCTTAGGCTAAGGCCTTTGGCTAAGCAGCAGAGGCAGCCATAAGCTGGGAAGCGACCGGTCACCTCCTCACATTCCAACCTAGTCACATTGAAAGAAGGTGCTATTGGGCTGTTAGGAATACAATCCTGTCCTGATAGTGCCTATCACCTCCAGAGAAAGGGAAGTGCCTAGAAAATGTAAAAGGAAACTTAGTTTGATAGCATCCTGTCTGGCAAGAACTCACTTATCAATAGCTGGGATGTGAAATCCTCACTTCTGTATTGTTTTGTCATTATAGTTCCCACTTTGCTATTGTCTGTCTGTATAATCTCTGTCTGGTTCTGTGATTGTTTCTGTCTGCTGTATAATTAATTTTGCTGTGTGTAAACTAATTAAGGTGGCGCGATATAATTGGTTACATAATCATGTTACAACATGGTTAGTTAAATTTCCGGAAAATGATTGGTTAAGGTATAGCTAAGCAGAACTCAAGTTTTACTATATAGTCTGCAGTCAATCAGGAAGTGGGGGGGTGGGGATGGGGGTGTGGGTGGGGGATGGGAACAGGGAATGGGGGTGGGGAAATTGGAATCGTGTTTAGCTAAGGGCAGGAATGGGAACAGGGACACAGGTGTAAGGCTCTGTGGTGTCAGAGCTGGGAAGGGGGACACTAAGGAAGGAAAGGGGAATCATGCTTGCTGGAAGTTCACCCCAATAAACATCGAATTCTTTTCACCTTTGGACTTCGGGTATTGTTGCTCTCTGTGCATGCGAGAAGGACCAGGGAAGGAAGCGAGTGAAGGAATAAGCCCCCTAACAAGCCGCTCCAGCCAGCATGACAAGGGGGACCCCTGGGGGTCTGGCACATCGCAGGGTCCCTCGAGGGGCTGCTCCGGAGCTGGGGGCCTGGGGCTCCGTGACACCATCCCCAGCTGGGAGCTGGCGGCGCTGGGTGGGGGCGGCTGCGCTGCCCAGGGCAGAGCTGACCGGGAGACACTGGCACAAGGAAATAAACGGCAAATGTCGGCACAAACAAGAGAGCGAAGGAGGAAGCAGCTGGGCAGGTGCAGCTCCCCTCCCCCGGCAGGGCTGCCCCGGGCAGGGAGTGGAGCCACGGGACAAAGTCCCTGGCATCCATCAAAGACACGGCACGTCTGGCTGGGATGCAAAGCCAGGGCGGGCACACGGCAGGCGCCCATGTGGCTGGCATCCCACCTCCCCGAGCCGTACGAATCCTGCAGCGGTCCCCCTGCCCATACAGCTCTCCCCTGGGGATCCCCTGTCACGGAGTGTGGGGGAGTCCAGGCCCTGCACCCCTCTTCCTGGGATTCACTGAGACTCTCAGCCCGCCAGTAAAACAGAAGGTTTATTGGACAACAGGAACACAGTCCAAAACAGAGCTTGTGGGTACACCCAGGACCCCTCAGTCAAGTCCTTCTGGGGGAGCAGGGAGCTTAGACCCCAGCCCTGGGGTTCCCTGTGTTCCTCCACCCAGCCCCAAACTGAAACTAAACCCACCCAGCAGGTTCCCTGCTGCAGCCTCCGTCCACATTCCTGGGCAGAGGTGTCACCTCCCCCTCCCCCTCCTGGCTCAGGTGACAGGCTCTCAGGTCTCCCGTCCCCAGGGCACATCCCCAGGTCAACACTCCCCCCTCCCTGCTGCGTCACATCGTCACATCCCCTAAGCCCTGACCCCTGAGCCACCCCTGCCAAACAGCCAGAGGTGCCGGGATCTCAGTGCATGGGGGAAACAAGCCACTTCCAATAAATGCCCAGCGCTCCGCTGACATGAGCAACCGAGTGTGGGACCCGGAGATGGGGGAGCACAGAGCACCTGGCATGGGGGGGGACGGGGGGAAACTGGAGAAAGGGGAATGGGGAGCACGCAGAGCCATGGGCATGGCAGGCATGGGGCAAATCGCATCCAGTCAAGACCCCGGATCCAGACAGTGAAGACACGGCCCCAACCAGGAGCTCGATTTACATCTTGTGATTTACACGCCGATCTCGTGATCGTTTTGGTCCAGTGCCAAGGTCCATGAGCTGCACGGCTGCCAGGTCGGGGCAGTGAGTGTCAGGAGACCGGCAGGAAGCTGGACAGGACCAGAGCGCAGGGGGATGTGGCTGGACAGACAGTGAAATAGCCGAGCGCCCAGCGTGGGGAGTGGGATCGGTGCAGGCAGTGACAGGCGACCGAGCGGAGTCTGATCCAGACTGGAGACAGACCGGAGCGTCCCCTGGGGAACTGAGCCCGAGGGGTGAATCCAGAACTGAGCTGAAGTCCCCAGACCCGGCTTCAGAGACAGGGAGGGCCCAGGGCGCAGGAACGGTGCTGACCCACGGGGTTGGTGCACAGAGGGACAGGGGACGTCCCATGCAGACAGGGAGCCCGGCTGGAGACAGAACAGATCCGGAGTTGCCGGGGCACTGGCTGGACAGACAAGTGAGTGTGGGGCACGGTGCCCGGCTACTCACCGTCCACCACGATCTCCATCCTAGCCGTGAGGCCGGTGACGGAGTTGTGAGCCTGGCACTTGTACCTGCCCAGCTGATCCAGGCTTGTGAGGTTAACAGTCAAGATGCTCTCGGTCTCGTTCGTGTCGGTGCCGTTGAGAAACCAGGGATAGCTCGGGGCTGGGACAGAGTCGGCGAGACACACGTCAGGGACAGAGGGGACCCGAGGGTCAGGCCGATGGGTCCTGGAGAGTCTATCCTGGCGGAGTCTGGCCCATCTGCACACAGTGGGAGGAGATCAGGGGGAGGGATGGCACCAGTAGGACAAAGTATAAACAGGTGCCATGTCCCACCCTACAGTGGCTGCATCTCCGTGGCTGTGTGATGCCGGCAGGGCCAAGGGCAGCGCGGCCGGGGGACGGGGCTGCAGCTACTCACAGGGCACGGTGACGTTGCTGGGCTCGCTGAGGTTGATGCTGATGAGATTCCCGACCTCGCACCAGAAGGCGCCGGTGTCGGCCTGGGGGACATTTGGCACCGTGAGGGTCCAGCTCTCCGAGGACAGCCCCAGCCCCTCACTGGGTACAAGGTAAGACCCGTCCCGGAGGCAGAGCATGGTGTCGGTGCGGGGGGAGCTGTTACACGGGAGGGTGAAGGTCCCGTTCTCAGGATCAGGTTTGGCGGCACCGGGGGCCTGGGCAGCATTTCTGTGCAGGGAACAGAGAGAGCGTCAGTGTGTGTCCTGGCCCTCCAGTCGCCTGGGACCAGGGCCGCCATCCCACGGGATTGTGAGAAGGGGCCTTTGACCATTTCCACCACAGACAAGGAACGATGGGGTCTCAGATGGAGGCGTCGGCCAATTCCTGCCATGTTGGGTGCCCCCCTTTTAAATCCTCAGCTCCTGGAGTCCTGTGATTTTCAGGAGACTCTTCACTTTCATTTAACAAAGAGCAAGTTTGTGGTCCTTTTGACTGGGGTGAAAATGTGGAAACCGCAACCCGAAGAGACCCTGGGTCCTGACAGCGAAGACACGGCTCTGACCAGGATCTGGATTTAAACCCTGATTTATATCCCGATCTCATGAATGTCCAGGTCCGGCTAAGAGAGCTGTGAGCTGCACTGGCCATCAGGTTGGTCCAGTGAGTGACAGGAGACAGGCAGGCCTCTGTCTTCACTAACAAGGTCAGCTCCCAGACTGCTGTGCTGGGCATCACAAAATGGGGAAGAGATGGCCAGCCCTCTGTGGAGATAGAGGTGGTTAGGGACTATTTAGAAAAGCTGGACGTGCACAAGTGCATGGGGCCGGACGAGTTGCATCCGAGAGTGCTGAAGGAATTGGCGGCTGTGATTGCAGAGCCCTTGGCCATTATCTTTGAAAACTCGTGGCGAACGGGGGAAGTCCCGGATGACTGGAAAAAGGCTAATGTAGTGCCAATCTTTAAAAAAGGGAAGAAGGAGGATCCTGGGAACTACAGGCCAGTCAGCCTCACCTCAGTCCCTGGAAAAATCATGGAGCAGGTCCTCAAAGAATCAATCCTGAAGCACTTACATGAGAGGAAAGTGATCAGGAATAGTCAGCATGGATTCACCAAGGGAAGGTCATGCCTGACTAATCTAATTGCCTTCTATGATGAGATTACTGGTTCTGTGGATGAAGGGAAAGCAGTGGATGTATTGTTTCTTGACTTTAGCAAAGCTTTTGACACGGTCTCCCACAGTATTCTTGTCAGCAAGTTAAAGAAGTATGGGCTGGATGAATGCACTATAAGGTGGGTAGAAAGCTGGCTAGATTGTCGGGCTCAACGGGTAGTGATCAATGGCTCCATGTCTAGTTGGCAGCCGGTGTCAAGTGGAGTGCCCCAGGGGTCGGTCCTGGGGCCGGTTTTGTTCAATATCTTCATAAATGATCTGGAGGATGGTGTGGATTGCACCCTCAGCAAATTTGCGGATGATACTAAACTGGGTGGAGTGGTAGATACGCTGGAGGGGAGGGATAGGATACAGAAGGACCTAGACAAATTGGAGGATTGGGCCAAAAGAAATCTGATGAGGTTCAATAAGGATAAGTGCAGGGTCCTGCACTTAGGACGGAAGAATCCAATGCACCGCTACAGACTAGGGACCGAATGGCTAGGCAGCAGTTCTGCTGAAAAGGACCTAGGGGTGAGAGTGGACGAGAAGCTGGATATGAGTCAGCAGTGTGCCCTTGTTGCCAAGAAGGCCAATGGCATTTTGGGATGTATAAGTAGGGGCATTGCCAGCAGATCGAGGGACACTGTGATCGTTCCCCTCTATTCCACATTGGTGAGGCCTCATCTGGAGTACTGTGTCCAGTTTTGGGCCCCACACTACAAGAAGGATGTGGATAAATTGGAGAGAGTCCAGCGAAGGGCAACAAAAATGATTAGGGGACTGGAACACATGACTTATGAGGAGATGCTGAGGGAACTGGGGATGTTTAGTCTACGGAAGAGAAGAATGAGGGGGGATTTGATAGCTGCTTTCAACTACCTGAAAGGGGGTTCCAAAGAGGATGAATCTAGACTGTTCTCAATGGTAGCAGATGACAGAACGAGGAGTAATGGTCTCAAGTTGCAGTGGGGGAGGTTTAGATTGGATATTAGGAAAAACTTTTTCGCTAAGAGGGTGGTGAAACACTGGAATGCGTTACCTAGGGAGGTGGTAGAATCTCCTTCCTTAGAGGTTTTTAAGGTCAGGCTTGACAAAGCCCTGGCTGGGATGATTTAACTGGGACTTGGTCCTGCTTCGAGCAGGCGGTTGGACTAGATGGCCTTCTGAGGTCCCTTCCAACCCTGATATTCTATGATTCTATGGACAGGACCAGAGCACAGGGGGATGTGGCTGGACAGACAGTAAAATAGCTGAGAGCGCCCAGTGCGGGGAGTGGGATCGGTGCAGGCAGTGACAGGCGACAGGCGGTGTCTGATCCAGACTGGAGACAGACGGGAGCGTCCCCTGGAGAACAGAGCCCGAAGGGTGAATCCAGAACTGAGCTGAAGTCCCCAGACCCGGCTTCAGAGACAGGGAGGGCCCAGGGTGCAGGAACGGTGCTGACCCGCGGGGCTGGTGCACAGAGTGGCAGGCGACAGGGGACGTCCCATGCAGACAGGGAGCCCGGCTGGAGACAGGACAGACCTGGTGTTACTGGGGCACCGGCTGGACAGACAGTGATGCAGCTCCCAGGGCTCAGTTTGCCAGTAGACTGAGGCCATCGTGGGGGCACGGTGCCCGGCTGCTCACCCTGTACTTGGATCTCCAGGGTGGCGTTCCTTGAGCTGAGGGGGAAGATAGTGATGGGCAGACAAGTGTAATTCCCAGACTGGCTGACGCAGAGATTGGTGACCTGGAGCTCGGAGCCGGAGCCGGAGCCGCTCGCCTGGAGCTCATTGAAAAGCCAGATGTACACTAGAGCCGGGCTGGGGTGGTCTCGGCAGAGCAAATTGAGGGCGGAGCCCTCAGCATAAACCTTCTGGCTGGGGGTGATCGTGGGCCCCCCTGGAGCGAACACAGGAGAGCCGCGTGTTGGGGGGGGCTGGGGGGAGGGCAGGCTGCTCCAGCTGCAGAGAACTCGCTGCCCAAGGGAACTAGATCCAACCGTTACCCGAGGCACAGGGGAGCAGCCAAGGGGGGGCGCATGTCCCGGGATGGGGTAACATGCTCCTGCCCCGTGGAGCTCCAGCCTGGCCCCACACTGGGGAGTAAACACCAGCTGACCCCAATCCTGCTGGGGTGGGAGGGAGCGTCCCATGGTCACAGGGGCTGTGGGGTGAAACCGGGATGGACCCGGAGCCCGACGGACAGGACGTGGGGCAGAGACGGAGACAGAGCAGGGAGCACGGGCTGCGCTGAGGGCAGAGGGTGGGTGAGAGACGTGCACAGGCTCACGTCCGATTCCCGCGCAGGGCAAAGACAGGGAGCCGAGGGGAGGCAGGACGGGTCACAAGCGACCAGGCGCTGGGCACAGACAGGCAGAGACGGCAGCGCGGGCTGCGCCGAGGAATGGAATCCGGAGCGATGGACGATCCAGATTCCGGACACCTGGGAACAGCCCACGGAGAAGAGACCCCACGGGGGTGAAACGGGAACTGACCAGGCACCGAGAGAGCCGGCGCTGGGTGCAGAGCCGGTGAGAGCGGGCGCACGAGGGGCTGATGGGAGCGGCCAGTGGAACGAGTGACCGGCTGACGGCTGATGCAGCTCTGGCGAAGCACAGACGCTCGGGGGTTAAACCAGGCCTGGCCAGGAGGGAAGAGCAGGCGCTGGGGAGAGCCCAAGAGAGCCGGCACCCCCTGCGCGGGTGGGCGATATTGGCGCAGTGAGTGAGAGAGAGGATGGCCCCGAGGGTGGCGAGGGGGCAGGACAGAGCCGCACTGACCCGGCTGATGGCAGACGGGGTGTTGGGGGCAAGGCGCAGGCTCTGCAGTGCACAGCGACAGGGTCATTCATCAACGGGCAACAGTCCGGCTTCGGATCCCGCGTCAAGAGAGACGGGGCCAGCGACGCGGGAACGAATCTCAGACTGGAGCCCCGGGCCCGGCTGCTGAAAGGGCAGCATGGACAGCAGGGCTGGCGCGTGGTGACAGGGCACCGTTGGATCCAGACTGGAGACAGGCGGGAGCGTCCCCCAGAGAACAGAGCCTGAGGGGTGGATCCAGGCCAGCCCCAGAGCCCTGGCTGCAGAGACAGGGAGATCCCAGCGCGCGGGGACGATTCTGACCCATGGGGTCGGTGCAGGGAGTGACAGGGGACGTCCCACGCAGACAGGGAGCCTGGCTGGAGACAGGACAGACCCGGGGCAGCTGAGCGCCGGCTGGCCAGACTGACAGAGCCCCCAGCACCCCACGTGCCCAAGACAGAGGCAGGCGTGGGGCGCGGTGCGCGGCTGCTCACCCGGCACCGCGATCGCCAGGTCGGCGCTGTCGTAGTGGGGTGTGAGGACGCTGTCGGCTCTGGGGTTTCTGTGCCCGAGTGGTTCACAGAGAGACTGAGGATCAGGGACTCGGACAGCGGCCCCTCTTCCTGGGTCTGCATCCCACCGTGACACCACGCGCCCCCCACGGCCAGGTTAGTGTCCGCGACCCAGGGCAGGCTCAGATTAGAGCCCGCAGCGTAGAGCTGCTGATGGGGCTGATCACGGGGGTCAGGCCCGAATGGAGCAAACACAGGACGGTCGCACACCTCCACAGGGCAGGGAGAGCCCCAGCACCAGATACCCAGAGCTGGCGCCAATGCCCAGGGCTGCCCCGGGGCCCAGGGACCCGGCCTCCTGAAGGAACACAGTAGGGAACAGATTGGAGGGCGAAACCCCCGCTCCTGCTTTATGGGAAGATCCCTCGATCGACGGCTAACTCGGGGCTGATCCCTGAGCTGGCTCAAGTCCCCGTCAGGCCCGGGTGAGGGATGGTCTGAAGCGTCTCCAGAGGCTGATACGGGTGGTTATAAGCCCCCTGCTGAGCTGCTGGACTCTGTGACGACTGATCCCCTGGTCACTAAATCAGGGCAGAGAAGAGCCACAGAAGCGATTCAGGGCGGGCGGAAATGCCTTGGAGCGAGCGACTGGCAGAGCTCGATGCGTTGAGCTTCTCGGAGCTCTGTGTGAGTGTCTGTCTGATAACAGCGCGTCAGCCCCTCCGTGGGGAGATAACACCAGGCCTGGGAGCAGAGCAAGGCCGAGCGAGAAGGAACCGCTGGAAGTTCAAGGCAGACACGTCCCAGTTAGACAAAGGCCCAGATTTGTACCAGCCAGGGTGACCAGCCGCTGGGCGAACGCCCGAGGGCAGGGTGGTGTGACGAATTGGGACTGTTCTTAATGTTTCCTCTGAAGAGTGTGGGGGTGCCTCAGTTTCCCCGAAGCGGTTCTTAAGTATCTAGGTGGTGGGATAAGGGTGTATGATCATTGCAGAGCCCGAGAGGGTAGGTGTGTGCAGAGGTCTGGCACAGAGAATGGCCGACACCCTTTTTCCTGGCAACTAATGGCCTGGGCCCTTCCCCCATGCAAGATGAGAGCTAAAGGGTTGGAGAACAAAGGAATCAGGTGACCTCCTGGCCTGGGAAAGGGATAAAGCCCAGAGGAGGAGAGGCTGGAGGGAGTTTCAGTTTGGGGCTGCTGGGGAGTGGAGTGAAGGGCAGACGTGTTGTCTGGCTCACTGCCCCCCAAAATGGACCCAGCTGAGGAGTCCCGTTCTCTGCACCTACAAGCTCTGTTTTAGACCATGTTCCTGTCATCTAAGAAACCTCTGTTTTACTGGTTGGCTGAGAGTCACGTCTGACTGCAGAGTTGGGGGGCAGGACCTTTTGGTTTCCCCAGGACCCCGCCTGAGCGGACTCGCTGTGGGAAGCACATGGAGGGGCAGAGGATGCTGAATGCTCCGAGGTCAGACCCAGGAAGGTGGAAGCTGGGTGAGCTTTGTGTCCTGCAGATAGGCTGCTCCCAGAGAGGAGACTTCCCCAGAGTCCTGACTGGCTTCATGGGGAGCAGTTCCAGAGCATCGCCCGGGGAATCCGTGACAACTGGTGGCAGAGGTGGGATGTACTGCACCCCGTGGACGGTGCTTCCTGCAGTAAGTGACTGGGGAGCAGTAACACGAAGGGGGATTGACGAGGACCAGGCGTGCTGATGGCTCAGAGAGGAACGGTTTCGGGGGGGCAGTTAACCCCTGGGAGTGTGTGACCAGCGAGAAGGACTGTTCAGTAGTGGGGTCCCCGTGGGGACTGCGGGGAGCAGTCCCAGGGGCGGAGGAGCCTGTGGCTTGGCCCTGGGAGAGAGAAGGACTTTTGCAGTAACAGGGTTCCCCTGGGGATTACAGCGAGCGGTCCCAGGGGCGGAGGAGTCTGCCACTCGACCCTGGCAAAGAGGTGGTGACCTGGAGAAGGGCTGGCACACTAGGGGTTCTCCCTGGAAACCGTGGGGAGCTGAGAGCACACAGGCCTGTGAGTCCACAACAACTTGGGAAGAGCGGAGTGAAGGCCTGTCACCGTCTCCTTAAGAAGGACATTGTAACCCTGTGCAGAAAGAGAGGGTTGAGCATTGGATAGTTCACCAAAGCACAGTTCATCGTGCAGCTGGAGGAGGATGACCGCTCTAAGGAACAGATTCCTGACCCCAAATGGGGCTATAGCAGGATCTGGGAGCAGCTGGAGTGGTAGCCAGGCATCGCCAAGACTCCTGTCCCCGACCAGATGAGGGTCTTCACGATCGGGTTCCCCATCCGGGGATCGGAGACAGACGGGATTGGAGCGGAGTCTGAGAGAGCAAGAGGACTGTGAGAGACAGCGAGAGCCCGAGAAAGAGCTGCAGAAGCAGCAGCAGCATGAACTGGCGGTGGGGGAGCGGAGAGGCCTAGGGGACCCCCCAGGGGTGAGTGGGGATAGACCCCGGGGGGCCAGCTCCGCAGGGAACCTTGAGACTCAATTGCTGCCCCTGGTTAAGGTGGGGGAATGTGGATGCCACCTCACTGCCTTTGAGCAGGCTGGCGATTTGAACCAGGGGGACCCTGCGGAAAAGCCCCGGTGTCCAGCTCCCTTGCTGGGTCCAAAGGCCGTAGACTCCGTCAGCCAGATGGGTGGGGAGGTGGACAGGCTCCCACTCCTGACCCCAACCTATATGTCTGTGTGGAGTTTCCTGGGGCCAGGCCCCTCGGACCTCCAGTGGGAGCGGAAGGTGATGGTCAATGGGGAGACATTCCTGGGGTGGCGAGATCCGGGGACAGAGAGAACTGTTGTCAGGCCTGGGTGGTGCAGCCTCAGAGGCTGAGGGGCTGTGTGAGCTGGGTGAGGGTCCCAAGGATGAAGCCCCTCGCCCTGCCTATGGCCCAGATCCCTGTGCAGACCCAGGAGGGGTGGGGCTGGCTGGTCCTTGGGGTGCTCCAGGATACCGGCTGCGAGACCCTGTTGGGGGGTGACTGTGTCTTTTTGGGACAGGATCCAGGCCCTGTTCCTGTAACTGCCAAGGGTTTGAATTTGAATCCAGGGAACCAATCGGCGGAGAGGGAAATGGTCAGTGAAAATGCAGATGACCTGGCTGTCAGGGGGGAGGAGCGGCTAGGCTCAGGATACCTGCCTGCCTGTAACCAGCCCTCTGGGGCTGGGTGGGACAGAGGGATGCTCCCTGCCCCCTTGCAGACTGGAGAGGGGGCTCCCGCTGGCTCTGATGCAGTGAGGAAAGCAGTGAGCTCGCTGCCTACCCCCACTGGGACAGCAAGGGCAGCGCTGAGCACAGGGGGAGCTGAGACCCCAGCTGAGTGGGGGGAGACACAGGCAGGGCAGGGGATCTGTGGGGAGTGGCAAGGTGCTGGGTAAGGAAAGTCTGGAGGAGCCTAGGCAGCCTTGTGAGCTGATGGCTGTGTCTAGTCAGCAGGGTGGGAAGGCGAGGAGAGTGGACGATGAGTGTCCCTGGACCTTACCTGTTAGCTGGGTGGAGAATTGGGACAGTGAAGGAAACGTGCCTGTGTCTGTCAGGGGTATTGACTTGCCTATGGAGGGAGCTACCCTGATCTCCAAGCAGTTGTCTGTGACCAGCCTTGTGTGCTGGGACCAGGGGAATGAGATCCCAAGCTGGGTGTCTGGGAAAGGAGAAAGTGTGTCCAGCTCTTCTTGGTCTGTGGAGCAGACAGAAGGGGCCTTTCAGCCTGTGATGGTTGAGGGTCGTGTAGTTGTCTCAGAGTTTGTTCTGGATTCAGCTAAAGCCCAGGAAGGGAAGGGTCCTAAGTTTGTGTCTGCTTGGGAGAATGGCCCTGTAACTAGGTCGCATCCAGTCAGTGTCTATGTAAAATCCCAGAGCCCAGACAATTCTGGTGTTTTTCGTTTTGCCTGTTGCTAGTGTGTGGCAAAGGGAAGGAGAAGGCTTCTGACCTTTTATCTAGGAAGTCTGTCAGTTTGCCTGAAAGGGGATTGTGTAGGAATCCGCCTGATGGGCCAGAGGTGATTCTGGATGTAAGTGAGACCCAGAAAGAGTCTGTTGTTGCTCAGGAAAGTGTTCCTCTAGAGCAAGCCCTCGGTGAAGAGGGTAAGGGCAGAATTTCTGTGAGGGGTGAATTGTTGCTTAGAAAAGCCCTCGGGAAAGGAATCCTCATGGAGTCTTTGCAAGCAGTTTACTGCCACTGAAGGGTGTGAAAGTGATTTAAGCAAGAAAGTCTCTGTTCCTAACAGCCAGAAATTTTCTGTTGTGAATGGATCCACTGACTTTCCTGTTGAAAGACCCAGTGTGGAGAGCTTTGAGAAGGTCTCAGATGAAGTGAAAGCTGTTAAGAAAGTTAAACAGTCCTCTAACCAAGTGGCTGTGTTTGGCCAGCTTGTTGCGGAGACAAGGTTGTTGAGAAAGGAATGTCTCCATTCCATGCGAGTTCTGTCAGTGAACAGTATGTGGCCCAGGTCAAGAGGGGGCTCTTAACCAAGAGAGCCCGAATTGCAGGCCTCCAGACTGGAGCGCTGGGAGAAGACCCAATTCCAGTTTGACCCCCGGGGGTTTTGGGGGTGGCCAAAGGGCACGGCCCGCATAAACCTTCCCACATGCGGCCTGCGAGTGCTATCGACCACCCGCGACCTAAGGGAGGGCGTGAAACTGGAAGGGCCTGGTGTAACTCCCACCAAGGAATGGGAGGGATGCTGGGGCATCCATGGGAACATTGGTGGCTTCGAACTTCCCCAGGTCACCGGCTCAAGTGACCCCGCTCAGTTCGATCTCGAAGGGGGGAGAGATGTGACGAATTGGGACTGTTCATAATGTTTCCTCTGAAGAGTGTGGGGGTGCCTCAGTTTCCCCGAAGCAGTTCTTAAGTATCTAGGAGGTGGGGTAAGGGTGTATGATCATTGCAGAGCCCGAGAGGGTAGGTGTGTGCAAGGGTCTGGCACAGAGAATGGTCGACACCCTTTTTCCTGGCAACTAATGGCCCGGGCCCTTCCCCCCTGCAAGATGAGAGCTAAAGGGTTGGAGAACAAAGGAATCCGGTGACCTCCTGGCCCGGGAAAGGGATAAAGCCCAGAGGAGGGGGGGCTGGAGGGAGTTTCAGTTTGGGGCTGCTGGGGAGTGGAGTGAAGGGCAGACGTGTTGTCTGGCTCACTGCCCCCCAAAATGGTCCCAGCTGAGGGGTCCCGTTCTCTGCACCTACAAGCTCTGTTTTAGACCATGTTCCTGTCATCTAAGAAACCTCTGTGTTACTGGCTGGCTGAGAGTCACGTCTGACTGCGGAGTTGGGGGGCAGGACCCTCTGGCTTCCCCAGGACCCTGCCTGGGCGGACTCGCGGTGGGAAGCGCACGGAGGGGCAGAGGATGCTGAATGCTCCGAGGTCAGACCCAGGAAGGTGGAAGCCGGGTGAGCTGTGTGTCCTGCAGACAGGCTGCTCACAGAAAGGCGACTGCCCCAGAGTCCTGACTGGCTTCATAGGGAGCAGTTCCAGAGCATCGCCCGGGGACTCCGTGAAAAGTGGATCCCCGTCTCGGATCCAGGCTGGGGCCTGTTCCTCGAGCACAAGTGACTGGGCTCCATACTGCAATAGCAAGGGATTCTCTGGCCTGCACTAGGCAGGAAGCCGGACTAGGTGGTCGAATGGCCCCCGCTGGCCTCAAACGCACCAAGTCTGTTAATTATTAACCGTTTACAGCGACTCTGAGGGTGGCGCCTTCCCGTTCCTGTCACCGAATCAGCTGGCGCTGGCCGAAGGTTACTGACAAGGCGCACAAAGGGAGGGGGATTAGCAGACGGGTTCAGGGGTGACAGGCACACGGGGGACAAAGGAGGCGGCAGGACCTGTTCTTGGTGGTTATCGGCCACCCCCTGCCCTGCCGCTCTGCCCATGACAACAGATCCACCCGGCTTCAGTGCCGGGTGCCGGGATTCTCTGCTCTGAGCTCCTGCTTCCCCCAGCAAGTTACCCATTAACCGCCGCCTGCTTATCCTATAACCTGCCAAACCCCGACTTGGGGGGAGGCGGGACCCGGGCTCACAGAGGGAGGGGCTCCAGCTCCCTGGTGACCAGGGTGGGGGCCCAGGGCACATGGAGGAGAAAGTTCCCCAGCATGACTGGGGGGGCTTGGAGACTCTGTGAGGCCGCAGTGCCATACCCCCCATAGAGTATCTCACTCTGGGACCCAGGGTGGGTCTAGCCAGGCACCAAGGACCCAGCCGCCCCCCACCCCAGGGTGACACAGCTGAGAGTGACCTCGCCAGCCGCCCTTCCCCCGGTCAGCCAAGCACCCCTGCCAGGTGAATGGGGGAGGGAGGCCGAGGGCAGCGAACAGGCCGAGGGCAGTGTCTCTGCTGTGGGGCAAGGACCCCCCACGCTGCTGCTCTCCCAGCTCTTCCCATCAGACCCCGCCCAGGGTTCCCACCCCAGACTCGGCCCATCGGGGGGCCCCACGCTCCCTCCCTGCATCCGGCCAGACGCTCCCCAGGAAAACAGGGGTTTGCAGCTTCCCAGCCCCGGCCGTGCTGCAGGGCTTCTGTGCTACGGGGCAAGGGGTCGGGATGGGGGGCTCTGGGGGCTGGCAGGGGCTGTCAGCCTCCAGCCAGACGTGCTTCAGCTGGGGGGCTGGCAGGGCTGTGTGGCCTGTGCTGGAGAACTGCCCTGGGGCAGAGCTGCCCTACACCAGGGATGGATTTGGTCCATTGTGTTTTAGCAGGTTGATCTGTTACCTGGATTATGGTAACACACAGTGGACGATTGTTCTGGGCGCTGCTCAGACCCCAGCTGAGACCAGGGGCCCGTCGCGCCGGGCACCGCCCAGACCCTGACCCAGATCAGGGCCCTGTTGCGCCAGGCGCTGCACAGACTCAGCGAGATGGCCCCTGCCCTGAAGGGCTCCCAGTCTAAGCGGCCAAAGGCAGGATCACTCTCCACGTTACAGCTGGGAACCGAGGGCTGGAGAGCGGCAGGGACTGGCCCAAGGGCACCCAGGGAGTCAGCGGCAGAGCTGGGAATCGAACCCAGGAGTCCGGGCTCCCACAACCACTGAAAGATGAAACTCCAGGTTCTTTGCTGAGTCCCACGGGGCAGCAGCCTAGGGGGCAGTCGATGGGCACACAGACCAGCAAGGTTCCCTCCCAGGGAAGCGGCGCAGAGAGATCTCCGGGGTTACCCAGGAGAAAGCAGACCAGGCCAGAGGAGGCTGGAGCCCAGATGCCCCAGTGAGGGGCCCGACAGAGCAGGGGGAGCCGGGAGGCTGAGGCGCAGCTGGGGATACTCTCAGAGCGAGTCGATGGAGGTGAGGTCGCTGGTGCTGACCTGGCTGGAGGCTTCGCACGACCAGGCTCTGGAGTAACTGCAGGTGACGCTGGCCAGGGTGAGGGTGCGGCTGTCCGGGATCAGCGCCAGGCACTCGCCCAGCCAGGGGGCTGCCTGGTCCTCAGCCAGCCTGGAGCCGGTGCAAGGGGAGGTCACGCAGACGAGAGCTATGGTGTCAGCGAACTCCACCAGGCAGGGGCTGCGCACCCCACCTGGGGCAGAGCCAGCTGCTCTGCAGGCAGAAGGGGTGGACGGGACCGAGGGCTAAGGGGGGGCAGCGCTCTCCCCCCTCCAGCACCTGGCACGAGGAGTCCAGCCGCCCTCGCACCATCTCAGGATCCGCACAGGGACACGCAAGAGCCTGCCCCCCCGACCCCTCTGAAAGCAGATGGGCCGGCTGCACAGAGACACAGCTTCTTTCTGCGGCTACTTCCCTGGGCAAGCAGCTGCTGGGAACGGGCCCCATGGTGATTAACCAGGGATGGGGAGACCTGGCAGTCACCCCCCAGAGCTCCCAGGGGTCCCCCATCATCCACAGCAGCAGGGCTCCCTCTGACCCCAGTTATCGTGTGTGTGGGGGGGGGGGGGCGGGGTAGAAAACACAAACAGGCCCCATGTACCCCTGGAAACTGAGGCACAAGGTGACGACAGCTCCTGGCTTCCAAACAGTGATGGGCACTGGCTCTATGGCGGCACGAGGGGGGGGACATGGGCTCCTGCACCCCTGATCCTTGTCCCACAGCCCCCGTCAATCTCCCGATCCCACCCGCACTCCCACTGGGGACTGGGCAGCAGCGCTGGACTGAGGCAAGTGGGACCAGGATCAGGTCCTGTGAGCGTGCTCCTCCCCCCAAAGAGGGAGGGGAACTGAGGCCGAGAATCACACGGTGCGAGCCAGGGGACGGGGTTTGCACTAGGGTGTGCGAAGATCTTTGCACTGATCACACTGCAAGATGGACTCCGGTGGCAGGGGAGCAGGGTGTGCTAGAGAGAACTGCCCCAGAGGGAACGGCAGCCCATAGACACCTGGGGATACAGGGAGTGGGGGGGGCCCAGAGTCTGGGGCGGGAACCACCAGCCAAATACAGAACCTTGATCTCGAGCCCTGGTGGCCCGATCCTGGCCCCAGGTGAGGACACACGGATGGGGCTAGGGGAGCGTCCCAGAGAGCCCCAGCTCCCAATGGAGCCAGAGGGAGAAGGGGTGAATCTGCCCCTTTCAAATACCCCAGCACTCAAGAGCGGGTGTCACACCAGCACTGATCACACACAGGGAGAGGGGCCCTGGCACTCCCTGGCACAGATGTGCCTCCGAACCCCCAGCACAGACCCCCTTCCCCAACACGGACTCCCCCCCAGCATGGGACACCACCTCCTCACACCCAGCACGGATCCTGACCCCATGCCCTGAAGCAACCCACCCCCTCCACTGCCCCCCAGGGCCAGCCGTTTCCCTCCCCCCAGCGCCAGGGGCCACATCCCAGAGCGCCATGAACAGGGACTTGTGATGGTGCAGCCTGTCCCTGCTCCCCACCCCCACGCCCCCGCCTGCAGCCCGTCCTCCCCCGGGCAGAGCCGTAGGTGCCAGCTCCCCGGGGCAGCACGACCCGGCTCTGCCATGGAGACGCTTCTCCCCCGGCAGGTTAATGCTCACTCAGGCTGGCAAGGCAGAGATGCCGGGATGGGGGGAGACACTAGGGGGGCCCGGAGAGGCTGTGGTGGGCAGGAGGCAGTGGGTGGGAGGGCACTGGGATACCAGGATGGGGTGGGGGGTGCCAGGGACACCAGGGGGAGCTGGAGAGGCTGGGACAGGCAGGGGGACACTGCAGACACCAAGACGGGCTGGGGGCACCAGAGACCCTGGGGGGAACTGCGGCCCCGGAGCTTGACTCCTCCGTGCCCAGAGCAGGGCCGATGCAGGTGGCATGAGGGAGAGCTCCCCCCACAACACACATAGCCCCCCTCACCAGAGTGTGCCCCAAGCCCCAGGGGATCTCAGGGTCTCTGGCCCAGCCCTTGGCCCCTTTGCCACTGCTGCCAGTGAGGGTCTGGATCCCACTCAGAGGCCAGGAACCGAGCTGGGACCCAGCAAATTCATTTCACCCTGGACCCTGAACGGGCATCGGTGGGAACGGCGGGTTCTGGGGGGTGCTGGGAAGCCCAGGGGTCCCCCTATGCCCAGTGAGGCTCAATCCCACACTGCTGGGACGTCAGGGAGAGCCAGGATGGGGGGGACCCAGAGCCCCACATTTCTGGGGGGCACCATCTCCCAGGAGAAGCAGGGGGCAGGGAGTCCCAGGCTACCCCACGGTGTCTGTGTTTGGGGGCGGGTTCCCCCCATGTCCCAGCCAGGCTCGTCCCCGGGGGAGAGGCCCAGAGCCCATCGCTGGGGCGGGGATGGGGAAGGGGCAGGGCCCGGGGGGGGCACTTACCGGAGACGGGCAGATGCACCGTGCCGTGGCGAGTGCTAGTCGGGCTCAGAATCTGCACCGTGTAGCTCCCGGTGTCGTTGAGCGTTAACCCCGCGATGTGCAGGGCGCAGTCCGGCCCCGCTGTCTCCCGCCCCGTGTGGGCCGGGCCGTTGTTCTGGCCGGGGGATGTTCCTGGGAAGTAGGTGAGGATCCGGCTGGTTTCATCAGCGGTCGCTGATCGGTACCAGCTGCAGCTCCGCAAGTCCTGTGGCGCTGGCTGCGGGGCCAGGCTGACGCCCCCTCCCACCGCGGGGCTCGGCGGGGTGAGGTCGATGGTCACCGGGGTCTCGGCCGGCGCCGGCTGGAGGCAGGAGCCCAGGACGGAGGCTGCGGGGGAAGGAGAGGCTCAGCTGGGCAGCGAGGGGCCGGGGCGCGGGGGGTCAGTCGGGGTCTGGGGGGGACACAAGCAGCGAGCGCCCGCCCAGGGGGACCAGCAGCCCGGCTACACCCGGCCAGAGAGCGCGGGGCGCGGGGCAGACCCTGGGCCGGTCCCTGCCCGGCCTCCAGACCCACCCCCCGGCCGGGGGAACCGCCCCGGGTCCAGCCGTCGCTCCCCAGTCGCAGAGCAGAGGGCGGGGTGCGGATCGGGCGGGGGGGGGGGCAGGAGCTGCCGACGGTTCCATGGAGATGGGGGGTATCCCCAAAGCCGCTGAGAGAGTCAAACATGTGACCCCCCCCGGCTCTGACACCCCCAGGTCAGGGTGGGGTTAGAGCGCGGGGCAAGTGGGGGAGGGCTGGCGCCCCCATCCCACTGGGACAGGAAAGAGGGGGGATGAGCGGGGGGGGAGCCCCCTGGGGCAGCTACGGGCAGGGAAATCTGGTGAGAAAACGCCCAGAGCCCGGAGGGTGCAAATCGGAGCTGCTCCATGGGACACAATATCCCCCCACTGACACCCCTGGGGGCTGGGCCCGGGGAGACAGACAGAGAGCGGGGTGGGGTGGGGATAGTAGGTGTGTGGGGATGGGCAGGCGGGCAGGCAGATTACAGTCGGGTGATCGGTGTCCCTGAGGCCAGGATCCGACCAGACACCAAAGAACAATTCAAACACCAGCTGTCAGGCAGACGGGGGGGGGGGAGGCTTCCTGGGGGGCCACAGGGGACCCCGTCCTGGGACTAACACCCCCGAAGGGGAGACCCCCACCCTCTGCCCCAAAGCTGCCAAGCCCGCCCCCCATGCCCTGCTCTCACCTGCCAGCAGCAGCCCTTTCCAGGGACTGCCCCATGCGGGGGGGTCCCAGCTCCCGGACAGACGCCCCATGGCCCTTCTCCGCCCCGGGGATCGCTGCCTGATGTGGCCTTGGAGAGAGCCGAGGGTGGGTGCCCCGCCGGACGCCTGGGTTCTCTGGAGCAGCTGTGCCAGCTGCCGGGGCTCCCTGACTGAGACTCTGGCCAGGCGGGGTGGGGATGAGACACCTCCGGTCCCCGCCCTCCTCCCTCTCTCTGGGGGCAGGGCTAACTCCGAGCCAGCCCCTCCCACCTGCCCAGCTGTTTGTGTCCCTGCACCTGTGGGTCCCGCTCTAGGGCAGGGGCAGCTGGGAGCTGGGCAGATCCGGTCGCCCCATCGCAAAAAAGAGACACTGGAATTGGGAAAGGTTCAGAAAAGGGCAACAAAAATGATGAGGGGGATGGAAGGGCTGCCAGGTGAGGAGAGATGAATAAGAGTGGGCCTTTTCAGCTTGGAAAAGAGGTGACTAAGGGTGGATACATACAATCATGACTGGTGTGGAGAGAGTAGATAAGGACGTGGTATTTACTCCTTGTCACAACACACGGACTAGGGCCACCAACTGAAATAAACAGGCAGCAGGTTTGAAACAGACAAAAGTAAAGTATTTTTTCACACAACGCACCGTCAACCTGTGGAACTCCCTGCCAGAGGAGGTTGTGAAGGCCAAAACCATAACAGGGTTCAAAAAAGAACTGGATAAATTCATGGAGGACAGGTCCACCGATGAATGGGGGACAGGGCATGGATCACTGGGCGATTCCCAGGTCTGGTCATTCCCTCGGGCGCACCCGGCACTGGCCGCTGTGCGCAGACAGGACACTGGGTAGATGGACCTTTGCTCTGACCCAGTCGGGCTGCTCTTCTGTTCAGTGCCGGGGCTCGGGGATCCCTCAGGGGACCCCACCCACTGTGGCTGGCCCAGATCAGACCGGCAGAGTGTCACACTCAGCACAGGTGTGTCTGCACGTGGGGCCACACTCACAGAGACACACTTGCCCCGTCTGGGTCTGTGCAGCACCCGGTACAATGCGGGGGGGGCCCAGTCTCTCTCTGTGCAGTGACCAGAGCGATGGGGCCTGACCTTAGCCGGGGTCAGTGCAACGCCCAGCACAACGGGGAGCCATATCTCCATCAGGGTCCGGGCAGCGCCTGGCACCATGGGGCCCCGATCTCAGTCTGGGGGGTCTGTGCAGCGCCCGGCACCACGGGGCCCCGATCTCAGTCTGGGGGGGTCTGTGCAGCGCCCGGCACCACGGGGCCCCGATCTCAGTCTGGGGGGGTCTGTGCAGCGCCCGGCACCACGGGGCCCCGATCTCAGTCTGGGGGGGTCTGTGCAGCGCCCGGCACCATGGGGCCCCGATCTCAGTCTGGGGGGGTCTGTGCAGCGCCTGGCACCATGGGGCCCCGATCTCAGTCTGGGGGGTCTGTGCAGCGCCCGGCACCACGGGGCCCCGATCTCAGTCTGGGGGGCTGAGCAGTGCCCGGCATCATGGGGCCCCGATGTCAGTTGGGGTTTGGGCAGCACCTGGTGCAACAGGGCCCTGATCTGTTGGGGTCTGTGCAGCGCCCGGCACCACGGGGCCCCGATCTCAGTCTGGGGGGTCTGTGGAGCGCCCGGCACCATGGGGCCCCGATCTCAGTCTGGGGGGGTCTGTGCAGCGCCCGGCATCACGGGGCCCCGATCTCAGTCTGGGGGGGGTCTGGGCAGCGCCTGGCACCATGGGGCCCCGATCTCAGTCTGGGGGGTCTGTGGAGCGCCCGGCACCATGGGGCCCCGATCTCAGTCTGGGGGGTCTGTGGAGCGCCCGGCACCATGGGGCCCCGATCTCAGTCTGGGGGGGTCTGTGCAGCACCCGGCACCATGGGGCCCCGATTTCAGTCTGGGGGGTCTGTGCAGCGCCCGGCACCATGGGGCCCCGATTTCAGTCTGGGGGGTCTGTGCAGCGCCCGGCACCACGGGGCCCCGATCTCAGTCTGGGGGGTCTGTGGAGCGCCCGGCACCATGGGGCCCCGATCTCAGTCTGGGGGGGTCTGTGCAGCGCCCGGCATCACGGGGCCCCGATCTCAGTCTGGGGGGGGTCTGGGCAGCGCCTGGCACCATGGGGCCCCGATCTCAGTCTGGGGGGTCTGTGGAGCGCCCGGCACCATGGGGCCCCGATCTCAGTCTGGGGGGTCTGTGGAGCGCCCGGCACCATGGGGCCCCGATCTCAGTCTGGGGGGGTCTGTGCAGCACCCGGCACCATGGGGCCCCGATTTCAGTCTGGGGGGTCTGTGCAGCGCCCGGCACCATGGGGCCCCGATCTCAGTCTGGGGGGGTCTGTGCAGCGCCCGGCACCATGGGGCCCCGATTTCAGTCTGGGGGGGTCTGTGCAGCGCCCGGCACCATGGGGCCCCGATCTCAGTCTGGGGGGTCTGTGGAGCGCCCGGCACCATGGGGCCCTGATCTCAGTCTGGGGCGTCTGTGCAGCGCCCGGCACCATGGGGCCCCGAACTCAGTCTGGGGGGGTCTGTGCAGCGCCCGGCACCACGGGGCCCCGAACTCAGTCTGGGGGGGTCTGTGCAGCGCCCGGCACCACGGGGCCCCGATCTCAGTCTGGGGGGTCTGTGCAGCGCCCGGCACCATGGGGCCCTGATCTCAGTCTGGGGGGGTCTGTGCAGCACCCGGCACCATGGGGCCCCGATCTCAGTCTGGGGGGGTCTGTGCAGCTCCCGGCACCATGGGGCCCTGATCTCAGTCTGGGGGGGTCTGTGCAGCGCCCGGCACCATGGGGCCCTGATCTCAGTCTGGGGGGTCTGTGCAGCGCCCGGCACCACGGGGCCCCGATCTCAGTCTGGGGGGTCTGTGCAGCGCCCGGCACCACGGGGCCCCGATCTCAGTCTCGGGGGCTGAGCAGCGCCAGGCGTGATGGGGCGCTAATCTCACTCTGGGGGTTCTGGGCACTTCCCGGCGTGACGGGGCCCTGATCTCACTCGGGGTCTGTGCAGCGATGGCGCGACGGGCCCTGACCTCGGTGGGGTCTCTAGGCGCGCTGTGACAGACCCATTGGTGCTGTAACCGGCAGGCCCCCGTGCCCCAGGCGACGCCCAGGGGCTGGCCAGGCCCAGACTCGCCTGGGATGGTTCTGTGCTGAGTCACACAGCGGGCACCGTGTTGTCGGGTGGGAGGGGCCCTGCACGGGGGGGGGGCAGGATCTTCCCCCCTCCCCCGGCTGGGGGCCCTGGGGTTTTGTTTCCAGGGAACCGGAGGGGTGGGGGGGTTCCTCCCATTTCAGTTCCCATGCACTGACCCCCCACCCCCAATGCGTGACATGTCTGAGCCCAGAAGTCCCCCGCTCCAAATAGGATCCAGCTCCAACCCCCGGGTGCCCCTGCCACCCCACCCCCAGCCCTCCGGGGATCCCCAGCTCTGCAGACCCCAGTCACCCCCAGGCCCCACCTGGGAAGCCCAGCCCCCCTGAGTGCACCCTGGGGCACCCCCTGCCCCTCATGCCCCCTGCAGTCTTCCCACCCCTGGCTGAGGCAGCCTGCGCCAGCTGGGGGCTGGCCCCAGACTCCGGGTGGCACCGGGACAGGGTGGGGGGGTTCCCCTCTGGGGGGTTATTTGCTCTGTGCCCCACGCCCTGGGGAGGGGGGAACAGGGGTTCAGATCCACCCACCGATCCCCTCCAGGGAGCACAGCGGACCCCTGGCCTGGGAACCCCCCGAACCTGCTGCTGCAGAGGGACCTGGAGCCACAGTCCCACAGCGCCACCCAGGGGGGAGCGGGAGAATGGGCACGGGGGGGGCGGCGCCACCCAGGGGGGAGCGGGAGAATGGGCACGAGGGGGGGGGCGGCACGCAGGGGGGAGCGGGAGAATGGGCACGGGGGGGCAGCACCCAGGGGGGAGAGGGAGAATGGGCACGAGGGGGGTGGCACCCAGGGGGGAGCGGGAGAATGGGCACGGGGGGGTGGCACCCGGGGGGAGCGGGAGAATGGGCACGAGGGGGGTGGCGGCACCCAGGGGGGAGCGGGAGAATGGGCACGAGGGGGTGGCGGCACCCAGGGGGAGCGGGAGAATGGGCACGAGGGGGGGCAGCACCCAGGGGGGAGCGGGAGAATGGGCACGAGGGGGGTGGCGGCACCCAGGGGGGAGCGGGAGAATGGGCACGAGGGGGGGTGGCACCCAGGGGGGAGAGGGAGAATGGGCACGAGGGGGGGGCAGCACCCAGGGGGGAGGGAGAGTATGGGCACGCGGGGGGGGGCGGCACCCAAGGGGGAGTGGGAGAATGGGCACGAGGGGGGTGGCAGCAGCCAGGGATGAGAGGGAGAATGAGCACGAGGAGGGTGGCGGCACCCAGGGGGGAGCGGGAGAATGGGCACGAGGGGGGGTGGCAGCACCCAGGGAGTGGGGTTTATGCTGTGTCCCTCCTGGATCATCGAGCGGGTTCCCTGTCTCGCCCCGGGCGGGCCCTGTGTTCCCCCAATGCAACTCCTGGGGAACAGGGTGCCCCAGGACTCCTGGGTTCTAGTCCAGCTCTGGGAGGGGAGTGGGGGCCAGTGTGTTAGACCCAGGGGTGGGGCTGGGGGCCAGGACTCCTGGGTTCTATTCCAGCGCTGGGAGGGGAGTGGGGGCCAGTGGGTTAGACCCAGGGGTGGGGCTGGGGGCCAGGACTCCTGGGTTCTATTCCAGCGCTGGGAGGGGAGTGGGGGCCAGTGGGTTAGACCCAGGGGTGGGGCTGGGGGCCAGGACTCCTGGGTTCTATTCCAGCGCTGGGAGGGGAGTGGGGGCCAGTGGGTTAGACCCAGGGGTGGGGCTGGGGGCCAGGACTCCTGGGTTCTATTCCAGCGCTGGGAGGGGAGTGGGGGCTAGTGGGTTAGACCCAGGGGTGGGGCTGGGAGCCAGGACTCCTGGGTTCTATTCCAGCTCTCACTTTCATTTCCCCGAGCCACGGGGTGCCCAGGGTGCCAGGAAGGCTCTGGAATGGGGAAGCCCTGGGGCACTTGCACGCTCTGGGAATTGGCCCAAAAGTCACCGTTCTGCACTAATCCTTCCTGCTCGGTTCCCATCAGTCGTCAGGGTGACAGGACAATGGGTCCCTCCCGCTGGCCCAAACCGCAGCCAATGGGCGCCGGGCTGGCAGCCCCTGGGGTATAAAGGCTGCGTGAGCCCCAAGACAGCGCTGCCAAAATGGACCGAATCCTGTGCCTCCTTCCGCTGCTGCTGTCTGTAACCATCACAGCCTGCTCGCCCCATGTGCCAGGTGAGAGGGGACGGGGCCCTGTGTAAACAGCCCCCACGCCCCACCCCAGAGCCAGCTGCATCTCAGCACCGGGCAAGGGGGTCCTGTGTAAACAGCCCCCATGCCCCACCCGAGAGGGGCTGCATCTCAGCACCGGGCGAGGGTTTAGCTTCCCTTCTCCTGTCTGACACAGGTGGTGGACAAGGAGCGGAGGGGGAGCTGAACCCCACCAGACGGCACGCGACCGCAGCAGGACTCTGTGAGTGCCCAGGTCAGTGTCCCCTGTCATGGGGTGAAGTTGAGTTGGAGAGGAGCCACCCCACCCCCCCATGTGATGTCTCCTGTCATTTCAGGCTGGTCGGGATCACGGCGCCAGCTCGCAGGAGACCTCGGGGTTGGGGCCAGACACAATGGGCTGTGCCCGTGTGACGGCATCGTCCCCCGTGGCCAAGGCAGGGGTGAGAGCCGCTCCCAGCGTCGGGGGTGGGAGGGGTGGGGTGGGGTTGGAGGGATGGGGGAGCACGGCCGGGGAATGGGATCTGCTAACGGGGCAGGGGTGGGGTTAGGGGCTCGTAACGACAGAGGCAGAGAACGGCACCAGGGAACGAGGGACGGGGATTTGAGTCTCATTACAGGGTGCAAGGAATGGGGTTTGGGGCTGAGGGGGAGCAAGGCAAGGATTGGGGGATGGGATTGAGGAGAAGAGGGGAGGGATTGGGCTCTGGTAACAGGGTGCAGAGAATGGCGTGTCGGATGGGGTGGGGTGCAGGTCTTGGGTCTGGTAACAGTGCGCAGAATGGGGCAGGGGATGAGGTCGGGTTTGAGATTGGGATCTGACACTGAGGGGAAGAAGAGGATGGACTGGGGTCTGGTAATGGGGTGCAGAGAGGAGGTTTGAGATTGGGATGGGATGCAGGGATTGGGGTCTGGCATTGAGGGGAAGGGGGAAGGCTTGGGGTCTGGCATTGAGGGGAAGGGGGGTCTGGGGTCTAGCTGGGGGAAGGGCAGGAGACACCCTGCTAAGCCCCCCCACTCTCCGTCTCTCCCGCAGGGCGTCACCCCCAGGGCCGGGGGAGACGGGGCCAGCACCATGGGCGCAGACAGCAGCGGTGCCGCGGGATCCCGAGCCGATGCCGGCAGCTGGGCCTGGCTAAGGGGCTGCTGCTGCCCCTCTAGCCGCCTGGGGCCCGTGGGGCCCTGAGCGGAGCCAGTCGGGGGCGTCGCCTTTCGCCCCGTCAGTAAAAACCCAGCTCGAGGGGATGCTCCTGTCTGGTGTCTGGGTGCGGATCCTTCACCCCTGACCTCTGACCCCACAGGCCGGGGTCAAAATCGCCCACGGACGCCTCCCCCACGGTCACTGCACCAACCCCTCCCCTGCTCCTGGGGCACCAGCGTTGGGGTGTGGGCGTCCTCTCGCCTTGCAGGGTGTTAACCCTGGAGCCTAGTGATGGTGGCTGGGATCAGCCAAGGGTGCGAGGAGGGAGGGGCCCGGGGTGTCCCGATGGGGGTGGTGAGGCTGGGGAGAGGGAGGGGGAGGGGAGCCCCCCGCTCCCAGCACCGGGTCGGGGAGGGGCGGCCCGAGGGGAGGGGCCAGAGGAGGTGACACTGAGACGCGGTGGTTTTGCCAATGGGGTTAAAGGTCGGAGGTCGGGGCCAGTGACCCAGGGTCAGAGGTTGCGGCCCTGGAAGGTGTTGGGGTCACGGCTCCTGTGGGGTCGGAGGTGAAGCGGACCGGGGTCAGAGGTCACCGCGCGAGGGCGGGGCCAGGGCGGTGACCCGCAGACAAAACCACACGGGATCGTTTCCGGGGCCAAGACAAGAGGTCACGTTTCTTATCACAACACAGTTCGAGCTATAACCACTAGCTAATCCCTCGCCACACACCCACCCAAGCCCCCCACGCCCCCCGTCTTCTGCAGCTGCTGGGTAGTTACCGGTCCCGAATGCAGCGAGGGCTCGTGGCGAACGGGCCAGGAAAGCCGGGCACAAGGGAGGGCTGGGTCTCTGTCGGGCGCGCACCGAGGCCCTTCCATCCTGGCAGAGAACGTGACCCTCCGAGCTTCCAGCTCACCCATCCCTTTCGCAGGCTTTTGTTTGAATCCAGAGTCGCTCGGTCTTGCTGTGCCAGGCTGCCTCTGGGGCCGGCGTGAGTGATCCCCCGTCAGTGGCAGACGTGACTTTCAGCCTGGGGCCTGGCTTTGCTGTTTCTTCAATGGTACTTTTGTCCTGTTCCTTTGGGGGTGGACTCTTCTTGCTTTGTCAGAGCTGCTGTCTGCATCTTCAGCTACTTTCTCTCATCAGGACCGGCTGGGGCTGGAGGTTGATTCCATCATCCCTCCGTCCCTCACCCCACATCGGAACTGCAGCAGTCAGATTGCAGCCGGGCGTTGCGAAAACGAAGGCCGCAGCAGGGTTTACAAAACTGAGTGAGCATTTTAACAGGGAGTCTGGGACGCGCGTGAGGAACGGCAAACAAGGAGCAGAAGCTCCCATGTTGCGGCCGTGCAAGTTCCAGCGATTTAAGCAGCAATTGGGTTGAAAGGGAAACTCAATTAGCCAGTTCTTGGGGTACCTGGTTTTATGACTGAATGTAGTTTCATTCATAAAACTTTACTTATGAAGTTATATGAATCGAGTGAACAATTAAAAACAATTTCATTGGTCAGTTCTACAAGGTCACAGCCCGCAGGTGGCGCAGCGGGGGGGGGGGGGGGGTCGACATGGTTACCCTGGTAACAGACGTGGCACTACCGGCAGCTGCTTCCCCCCCCCGCTACCAACGGGTAAACTGAGGCATGGGGGGGGGCAAGTTGCCCCAGGTCCGCCGGTGGGCTGGCCAGGGATGGACCCAGGCATCCAGGCTCCCCGCCGGGGGGGTTTGTGTCCGTCCAGCTCAGCGCAGGCTGCAGCCACTGGGCCATCCCGGGCCACTCCCTGGGCTCGGGTCCCTCGGGCTCTCCCAGGCTCGCCCCTCCAGGGCAGCGCCCGGCCCCTGGGACAATCCCGGCTTCGCCGCGTGCCCTGCCCAGCCCCCCGGGCTCATCCCAATCCCTGAGCGGCGCCCTGGAGCGACGCAAGCCTCACACACGCGTCCCACCCTCGGGCTTCACTCGGCACCTGCCCCGGGCCGGGTCCACTCGTGTCACCCCGTCCGCACTGGGGACAGGGACCAGGGTCTGCATGTGTCGGCCTGAGCCGGCCTGGGCCGCGATTCCCCAGCTCCCCTCCAGTGCAGCCGGGCCGGGATCTGGAGACTGAGTTCGCTCCGGGGACTCGCTCGGAGCATGAGAGGTATCACCGAGTCCAGTCTGGGTGACAGCCGCGGTCCCCCAGCTCCCCCCCTCTGCCTAGACAGGACTCCTCTGTCCGGCTGTTACCCGCCGGGGCCCTGTCGCTGGCCAGGTGATGGTCCCATTCACTCTCCTGGACGGGGCGGGGGGTCACGCCATGACGTTCGCCAGTGACCTTGGTGCCTCGTACAGGGTCCTTTGGAAGGGCTCGGTCCAAAGTTTAGAGCGTCACTTTCCTCACAATGCGACATTCAGAAGCCCGGGCAGGTGTGAAAGCCGCTCAGGACCCGCCTCGCAGCGTGGATGCCGCCTGGTCCCGTCGCTGCTCACGTCCCTTCCTGCCCAAGGCCCTGTCCCACCCTCACAGCGGGGGCTGTTCTTGTCCGAGGCGCTCTGACGCTGCTCAGAGGAGTGTCTCTCTCTCAGCCGTTTGTTTCAGGGAATATTTTCCTTGATGGGGCGCCAGTGTCCTCCACCGGTGTCGCTCCTACTGGAGTTTCCAGCCTTCCCTCTTTGGTCAGGTCATCCTGTCACAGAGTGTGGGGGAGTCCAGGCCCTGCACCCCTCTTCCTGGGATTCACTGAGACTCTCAGCCAGCCAGTAAAACAGAAGGTTTATTGGACAACAGGAACACAGTCCAAAACAGAGCTTGTGGGTACACCCAGGACCCCTCAGTCAAGTCCTTCTGGGGGAGCAGGGAGCTTAGACCCCAGCCCTGGGGTTCCCTGTGTTCCTCCACCCAGCCCCAACCTGAAACTAAACCCACCGAGCAGGTTCCCTGCTGCAGCCTCCGTCCACATTCCTGGGCAGAGGTGTTACCTCCCCCTCCCCCTCCTGGCTCAGGTAACAGGCTCTCAGGTCTCCCGTCCCCAGGGCACATTCCCAGGTCAACACTCCCCCTCCCTGCTGCGTCACATCTTCACATCTCTCCCCCCTTCGAGACTGAACTGAGCGGGGTCACTGTGACCAGTGACCTGGGGAAGTTCGGGGCCCCCTCTCCGGGACAGCGCATCCGCTATCAGGTTGGCACTTCCCTTCACATGGACCACGTCCGTGTCGTAATCCTGCAGGAGCAGGCTCCACCTCAGGAGCTTGGCGTTGGCTCCTTTCATCTGGTGCAGCCAGGTCAGGGGAGAGGGTCGGTGTAGACGGTGAAGTGTCGCCCGAAGAGATAGGGCTCTAGTTTCTTGAGGGCCCACCCTATGGCCAGGCACTCCTTCTCGATGGCCGCGTAGTGTTGCTCCCGGGTAGCAACTTCTTGCTCAGGTACACGATGGGGTGTCTCTCCCCCTTTTCATCCTCCTGCATTAACACCGCCCCCAGTCCCGTGTCGGAGGCGTCGGTGAACACCACAAAGGGCTTGTCAAAGTCTGGGTTTGCCAGAACTGGGCCACTGACCAGAGCCTCCTTCAGCGCCCGGAAAGCCTCCTGGCACTGCTCGGTCCAGACCACCTTGTCTGGCTTCCCCTTCTTGCATAGCTCAGTGATGGGGGTGGCTATGACGCTAAAGTGGGGCACAAATCTTCGGTAGTATCCTGCCATCCCAATAAAGGCTTGGACCTGCTTTTTGGTGTGGGGAGCGGGCCAGTCTCTGATCACCTCCACCTTGGCCGGTTCCGGCTTTAGGCGGCCGCTCCCCACCCGATGGCCCAGGTAAGATACTTCAGCCATCCCCACCTTGCACTTCTCCGCTTTGACAGTCAGCCCAGCCCCCTGGAGTCGGTCCAGCACTTGTCTAACCTGGGACACGTGGTCCTCCCAGGTCTGGCTAAAGACACAGATGTCATCAATATACGTCATAGCAAAACTCTCCATCCCCCTCAGGAGCTGGTCCACCAGGCGCTGGAAGGTGGCCGGCGCTCCCTTGAGGCCGAAAGGCAGGGTCAGGAACTCATAGAGCCCCAGAGGGGTGATAAAGGCCGATTTCAGCCGGGCATCTGCATCCAGCGGCACTTGCCAGTAGCCCTTTGTAAGGTCCATGGTGGTAAGGTACCGAGCTCCTCCCAGCTTGTCTAGGAGCTCGTCGGGCCTGGGCATGGGGTAGGCATCAGATACAGTGATGGCATTGAGCTTCCGATAGTCCACACAGAAGCGGACTGACCCATCCTTTTTGGGGACCAGCACCACTGGCGAGGCCCAAGGGCTGGCCGATGGCTGGATCACCCCCAAAGCCAGCATGTCCCGGACCTCTCTTTCCAGGTCCTGAGCAGTTTTCCCCGTGACTCGGAAGGGGGGAGCATCTTATCGGCGGGTGCGACCCTGTCTGCACCCGGTGGACAGTCAGATTAGTGCGTCCAGGCTGGTTGGAAAACAGCTGTCGGTACGGATGCAGCACCCCCCTGACCTCAGCTTGCTGGGCAGGGGTGAGCTGATCCGAGAGGGGAATTGTTTCCAGGGGGAAACCAGCTCTGGTCCCAGGGAATAGATCCACTAAAGGGTCATCTCCCGGCTCCTCCCACTGTCCACACACGGCCAACACCACATTCCCCAGGCATAATATGGCTTCATCATATTCACATGGTACACCCGGCGGTGGTGGGCCCGGTTCGACAGCTCCACCACATAGTTTACCTCATTGAGCTGCTTGACGACCTTGAAAGGGCCCTCCCAGGTGGCCTGTAGTTTGTTCTTTCTCACGGGGATGAGAACCATCACCTGATCCCCGGTGGCGTAGGCCCGGGCCCGCGCCGTGCGGTCGTACCAGACCTTCTGCTTCCTCTGGGCTCTGGCCAGATTCTCCCTGGCCAGGCCCATGAGTTCAGCCAGTCTCTCTCGGAAGGTCAGGACATACTCCACCACTGACTCTCCATCGGGAGTGGCCTTCCCCTCCCACTCGTCTCTCATCAGGTCCAGGGGGCCCCTCACCCTCCTTCCATATAACAGTTCGAAAGGCGAAAATCCGGTAGACTCCTGGGGCACCTCCCTGTATGCGAACAGCAGGTGAGGTAAGGACTTGTCCCAATCCTGCGGGTGCTGGTTCATAAAGGTTTTCAGCATCATCTTTAGCGTCCCGTTAAACCTCTCCACCAGCCCATTGGACTGGGGGTGATATGCTGAGGCCCAGTCGTGCCGGACCCCACATTTCTCCCACAAGCACCGGAGCAGGGCCGACATGAAGTTGGAGCCTTGGTCTGTCAAGACTTCCTTGGGGAACCCCACTCGGCTGAAAATGGTCAGGAGCGCATCTGCCACGGTGTCTGCTTCAATGGAAGCTAAGGGCACTGCCTCGGGGTAGCGGGTGGCAAAATCTACCACCACCAGAATGTATTTCTTCCCCGACTGGGTCGTCTTGCTGAGAGGCCCCACGATGTCCATGGCCACCTTCTGGAAAGGCTCCTCTATGATGGGCAAAGGTCTCAACGCCGCTTTCCCCTTGTCCTGGGCCTTCCCCACCCTCTGACAGGGGTCACAGGATCGGCAATACTGCCGGACGGTGGTAAAGACCCCGGGCCAGTAAAAGTTCTGTAGCAACCTCTGCCGGGTGCGCCGGATTCCCTGGTGCCCTGCGAGGGGGATGTCATGGGCCAGGGACAGGAGCTTGCGGCGGTACTTCTGGGGGACCACCAGCTGCCTCCTGATCCCACAGGACTCCCCTTCCCCTGGGGGAGCCCATTCTCGGTACAGGAACCCCTTCTCCCACAGGAACCTCTCCTGGCAGCCTCTCCTCATGGTCCGTCCCACACTGAGGTCGGCCAGGTCCCTGAGCTTCCGCAAGGAGGGATCTTTCCTCAACTCGGCCTGGAACTCAGCGGCTGGGGAAGGGATGGGGCCCGGTTCCCCCTCAGTGGCCAGGTCTGAGGCCTCAGCCTCTCTGAGCCGTGCCCCTCGGCGCTCCCTCCCCACCCGAGTAGGGTCCTGTGCCTCCGGTGTGGTACCCTCCCCAAGGTCAGGGTGCAGTGCCCCTCGCCGGCTCTGGCTACAGGTCACAACCAGGGTGGTCTGGGGGTTGCTTGGCCAGTCCTCTAGGTCTCCCCCCATCAAAACTTCAGTGGGCAAATGGTGGTGTACCCCCACATCCTTGGGGCCCTCCTTGGCCCCCCATTTCAGGTGTACCCTTGCCACGGGCACCTTAAATGGGGTCCCGCCCACCCCTGTCAGGGTCAGGTAGGTGTTGGTCACCACCTCTTTGCCAGGGTCGAGCTGCAGACTCCTCCGCCCCTGGGACCGCTCGCTGCAATCCCCCGGGGGACCCTGTTACTGCAAAAGTCCTCCTCTGTGGTCACACACTCCCAGGGGTTAACCGCCCCCTGGAACCGTCTCTCTCTGAAGCTTCAGCATGCCTGGTCCCCGTCAATCCCCCTTCGTTTTACTGCTCCCCAGTCACCTACTGCAGGAAGCGCCGTTCACGGGGTGCAGTAGATCCCACCGCTGCCACCAGTTGTCACGGAGTGTGGGGGAGTCCAGGCCCTGCACCCCTCTTCCTGGGATTCACTGAGGCTCTCAGCCAGCCAGTAAAACAGAAGGTTTATTGGACAACAGGAACACAGTCCAAAACAGAGCTTGTGGGTACACCCAGGACCCCTCAGTCAAGTCCTTCTGGGGGAGCAGGGAGCTTAGACCCCAGCCCTGGGGTTCCCTGTGTTCCTCCACCCAGCCCCAAACTGAAACTAAACCCCCCCAGCAGGTTCCCTGCTGCAGCCTCCGTCCACATTCCTGGGTCGAGGTGTTACCTCCCCCTCCCCCTCCTGGCTCAGGTGACAGGCTCTCAGGTCTCCCGTCCCCAGGGCACATTCCCAGGTCAACACTCCCCCCTCCCTGCTGCGTCACATCGTCACAGGAAGCCAGACAAGGTGGTCTGGACTGAGCAGTGCCAGGAGGCTTTCCGGGCGCTGAAGGAGGCTCTGGTCAGTGGCCCAGTTCTGGCAAACCCAGACTTTGACAAGCCCTTTGTGGTGTTCACCGACGCCTCCGACACGGGACTGGGGGCGGTGTTAATGCAGGAGGATGAAAAGGGGGAGAGACACCCCATCGTGTACCTGAGCAAGAAGTTGCTACCCCGGGAGCAACACTACGCGGCCATCGAGAAGGAGTGCCTGGCCATGGGGTGGGCCCTCAAGAAACTGGAGCCCTATCTCTTCGGGCGACACTTCACCGTCTACACCGACCACTCTCCCCTGACCTGGCTGCACCAGATGAAAGGAGCCAACGCCAAGCTCCTGAGGTGGAACCTGCTCCTGCAGGATTACGACATGGACGTGGTCCATGTGAAGGGAAGGGCCAACCTGATAGCGGATGCGCTGTCCCGGAGAGGGGGCCCTGAACTTCCCCAGGTCACTGGTCACAGTGACCCCGCTCAGTTCAGTCTCGAAGGGGGGAGAGAAGTTGTCACTGAGTGTGGGGGAGTCCAGGCCCTGCACCCCTCTTCCTGGGATTCACTGAGACTCTCAGCCAGCCAGTAAAACAGAAGGTTTATTGGACAACAGGAACACAGTCCAAAACAGAGCTTGTGGGTACACCCAGGACCCCTCAGTCAAGTCCTTCTGGGGGAGCAGGGAGCTTAGACCCCAGCCCTGGGGTTCCCTGCGTTCCTCCACCCAGCCCCAAACTGAAACTAAACCCCCCCAGCAGGTTCCCTGCTGCAGCCTCCGTCCACATTCCTGGGCAGAGGTGTTACCTCCCCTCCCCCTCCTGGCTCAGGTAACAGGCTCTCAGGTCTCCCATCCCCAGGTCAACACTCCCCCCTCCCTGCTGCGTCACATCCTCACAACCGTAACTAGGGATCGGGAAATGACAGTAAGGAACAACAGGTTTAGAACAAACACAAGGAAGTCTTTCTTCCCACCACACACCGTCAACCTGTGGAACTCCCTGCCAGAGGATGTTGTGAAGGCCAAGACTATAACAGGGTTCAAAAAAGAACTCGATAAGTTCCTGGAGGATCGGTCCATCAATAGCTATTTGCTAAGATGGGCAGGGATGGTGTCCCTAGCCTTTGTTTGCCAGGAGCTGGGAATGGGGGCCAGGGGATGATCACTGGGCGATTCCCGGGTCTGTTCATTCCCTCTGGGGCGCCCGGCACTGGCCACTGTTGGCAGACAGGACACTGGGCCGGATGGACCTTGGGTCTGACCCACTCTGGCCGCTCTTACGTTCTCATGGAGTTAACGGGACAATGGGTAACATGGAGAACAAACTGGGGACGCGTTTCCCAGCGTCCCGACGTCCCGAACCCGCCCCTGGAAGCTCCTGCGGGTTCAGCTCCCACCAGCATCCGGCTCCCAGCCGCCCGGGCTCCGACGCTCCCTGCAGGAGACAAACCCGCTGCCAGCTGCTCCCCTCGGGGCAGGACCCTGGGTGCACCCCGCACCCCGCGATAGCTCCCACCAAGCCAGCGTCTGTCCTCAGAAACACCTGCCCCCCACACTGGGCCCTTTTCCCTGCCGGCTGCTTCCCTGGGGCTGGGGCAGACACTGCTGGGGCCTGGCTCTGGGTGGAACCAGCCGCCTGGCGAGCTCGGCACCACCCAGCTGCCCCGGAGCCGGGCACAGAGAGAACGGCCCGGTGCCTCCTGTGTGCCAGGGACGGGCCTGGCGCCTCCCGCTGCCCGGCTGGAACCAGCCCCTGAGACCCAGGCCAGACACACAGCCCCGGAAGTGACCCTGGGCACACGGCTCGCCACCATCACCGCGCCCAGCAATGCTAGCTCTGGGCAGGGACCCCACGAGCCCCTTTGGGGGCTGGTCTGTAGACGTCAGAGTCGGGGGCCCCATGAGCCCCACGGTGCCCTGTGCCCTCCGCCAGGGGTCCGAGGTCCCAGCCGGGCGGGTCGGCATCGCTGTTCACAGCTCTGCACGGGAGAACTGCCTCAAGGAGGGGAAGACGCAGGGCTGGGCACTGAAGGCAGGGTGGGGGGGAAGCCCTGGACGTGGACCCCAGGCCCTGGTTTGGGCACCAGTGGGGCACTGGGGAGACCCGGGTCCGAGTCCCTGCAGCCCCACAGACTCCCCGTGGGACCCAGGGTGGTCACTGAGCCGCCTGGGTCCCTCTGTGCAGTGGGGAACCCGCGGCCTGGGGTGGGACACAGCTCAGCGCGCCAGGCTCAGGTCAGCCGGGCAGAAAACAGGGCATGTGCCCCAGGCTGGGGGGTGTTTGGTCCTGAGACGTCCCCAAGCCAGTGGCAGAGGCGGGCTCCCAAATACTGTGCTGGGCACGATGGAGCCAGAGCCACTCATAGGCGCCGAGTTTCTGATTTCTTTGGAGGGGCCCAGATGCTGCGGTGATGGGCACCAGGGAAGCAGCCTGGATGGACGGACCCCCTGGGCCGGGCGGTGGCTGTTCCTGCCCTTTAACGCTTCATCGGCTGGACGTCCCCGGGCGGCGGGACCCAGGCTCGGGGACATGACTTTCCCAGCATGCACCGGGCCCCTCCCAGCATGCACCGGGGGGGCCGGAGGGGGCATCACTTCTTCAGCTCCTCGTACACGTCCTGCTGTCGGGGCTGCAGCGTCTGGGGGAAACGGGGACGATTCAGCCAGAGACGCCCCAGGGGAGGGCCCAGTCCCCTCCCCCCCGTGGGACCCCAACAGCCCCTCCCACACCAGGGGCCCATCCTCCCCCTCCCAGTGCTGGGGCCCCCATAGCGCCTCCCCTCAGCCCTGAGGCTCCCGGCTGGTCCCCTTCTGGCTCACTCTGCTCCCCCCGCTCTGGGATGTGTTAACCAGCCCCGTTCTCAGCCATAGGGCTTCTGGGGGGCAGCTCCCCCTCCCCCCACTGGGTCCGAACCCCCCTCAGGGGGAGGATACAGCGCAAGGGGCCGGTGCTCACCTGGTACGTGGGGCTGGGATCAGGGGGGGTCCCGGGCTGGGCCTGGGGGAGACAGAGGCAAGAGGGGCTTTAGCACCGGACCACAGAGACCTCCCCCTGCCCCTGCAGCCGAGCTCGGGGTGGGGGGAGGGACCCTGGGAGAGTCAGTGGGACCCAGGGTTTGTGTAACCCTCCCCCACCCCCGCCCAAAGGGGACAGGGTAAACTGGCTGGGGGCTGCGGGTCGGGAGTCAAGAGGGGGCGGGACTGGAGCCTTGTCACTCACCACTGGCCCTGCCCCAGCTTTCGGGGGCAGGTTCTCGTACACCAAGACGGGTGCCCCGGTCTCCCTGGGGGTCTCGTTCCGGCGGCGAGAGTCTGGGAGGAATCATCAGAGATGCTGGAATTGGGGTCCTGGCTCCCAGCCCCCCGGCTCTAACCACGAGACCCCACTCCCCTCCCAGAGCTGGGAGAGAACCCAGGAGTCCTGGCTCTCCCGGGGGGCCGGGTGTTACTCACAGAGGAAATAGGCCCCGACTCCGACCAGCGCCGCCCCCGCCAGCGACCCGATGACGATCCCAGCGAGGGCCCCGGCAGAGAGACCTGGACGAGGGGCGTCTGGGGCTGGAGGAGAGATGTGGGGAGGGTTGGATCAGACGGTCAGTAACAATCCCCCCACGCCGCTCCCTGCAGCCTGGGCCCCTAGCGCCGCACTGGGGCATTGGTGCCAGCACTGGGATCCCTGTGTCTGCAGCGCGTTCTTCCATCCCGGGGACTCACCCGTCCCTGTCACCCGCACGGCGACAGACGCCCTGGCAGTGCGGTTGGTAATTGGGTTGTGAGCCTGGCACTCGTACGTGCCCTGGTGATCTAAGGTCGTGGGGTTAAAGGTCAAGCTGGTCCCGGTCTCGTTCGTGTTGGTGCCATTGAGAACCCAGCGATAGCTCGGGGCTGGGACGGAGTCGGCGACGCACGACAGGGTGAGAGGGGACCCGAGGGTCAGGTCGATGGGTCCTGGCGGGTCTATCCTGGCGGAGTCCGGCCCGTCTACACAGAGAGGGAGAGGATCAAGGGAAAGGACAGCGCCAGTGAGAGATCCCCGTATCTACAGCCCTGGTGCCCCACCCCAGAGATGGCTGCTGTGACGAAGTGGGACTGTTCTTAATGTTTCCTCTGAATAGTGTGGGGGTGCCTCAGTTTCTCCTAGGCAGTTCTTAAGTACCTAGGTGGTGGGGTAAAGGTGTATGGTCGTTGCAGAGCCCTAGAGGGCAGGTGTGTGCAGGGGTCTGGACACAGAGAATGGCCGACACCCTGTTTCCTGGCCACTGATGGCCTGGGCCCTTCCCCCCTGCAAGGTGAGAGCTAAAGGGTTGGAGAACAAAGGAATCCGTGACCTCCTGGCCCGGGAAAGGGACAAAGCCCAGAGGAGGGGGGCCTGGAGGGAGTTTCAGTTTGGCGCTGGCTGGGACATGGAGTGAAGGGCAGACGGGGTTGTCTGGCTCACTGCCCCCCAAAATGGACCCAGCTGAGGGGTCCTGGTCTCTGCACCTGCAAACTCTGTGTTAGACCATGTCCCTGTCGTCTAATAAACCTCTGTTTTCCTGGCTGGCTGAGAGTCCCGTCTGACTGCGGAGTTGGGGGGCAGGACCCTCTGGCTTCCCCAGGACCCCGCCTGAGCGGACTCGCTGTGGGAAGCGCACGGAGGGGCAGGGGAGGCTGAATGCTCCGAGGTCAGACCCAGGAAGGTGGAAGCCGGGTGAGCTGTGTGCCCTGCAGACAGGCTGCTCCCCGAGAGGAGACTTCCCCGGAGTCCTGCCTGGCTTTGTGGGGAGCGGGTCCAGAGCATCGCCCAGGGACCCCGTGACAGCTGCATCTCCGTGGCTGGGTGATGCCAGCAGGGCCGGGGGCAGCGGTGCCGGGGGACGGGGCTGCAGCTACTCACAGGCCACCGTCACGGTGCTGGGCTCGCTGCGTTCAGTGCTGACGGGGTTCCTGACCTCGCACTGGTAGGCGCCGGCATCGCCCCGGGTGACACCCAGCACCGTGAGGGTCCGGTTGTCAGGGGACAGCCCCAGCCAGTCACTGGGCGCGAGGGACGCCCCGTCCCGGAGCCAGAGCACGGTGTCGGCGTGGGGGGAGCTGTTACACGTGAGGGTGAAGGTCCCGTTCTCCAGCACCTGGGTTTGGTTTGGCGTCACCGTGGGCTTGGGCAGCATTTCTGTGCAGGGGACAGAGAGAGCGTCACTGTGTGTCCTGGCCCTCCGTTCGCCCGGGGTTGGGGCCGTCGCCCTAAGGGAAAGGTCCTACTATCCCTGCCCTGCCGTATCATGGGAAGGGTCCTTCACCTTTTGCACCTCTGACCAGGATGGAGCAGCCCACCCCAGACCCAGGCCGGGGGGGGGGGGGGTGGGGGCTCGCTGCTGCATCATGGGCAGTCAGCCAGAGCTGCTTTCGCTGACCCCAGGGAGTTCAGGGTGACCCAGTGGGGGGGGGCGGGGGGCGGGAGGTAACTCCAGTCTAGTACTGCCCCATATTCCCCATATTCCTCCACAGCCCCATAGCTCAGCAAGGGCCTCACAGCCCCAGGCCCCTGGGTTCTCCCCACGAGAGTCCGAATGGGGAGGGGGCGTCCGGACTCCAGGGGTAGCGCCAAGGAGACTCCTCCAGTCTGTACCCCCTTCCCCAGGGGTCTAGGAACGTCCCCTCCCATCTGTTCCCTCAGAGCACCCCCAATCCCCTTGTCCCCCTCTGAGCTCCCTGTCCTGCCTGCTGGTTAATTCACTCTCCGGCACCCCTTGCTGGGGGGCACCGAGCAGCGTGGGGGCCGTGGGGGGCAGGCGCACGAGGAAGGCGCCGGTAAGTCACAGAAGAGAATCAACAGAGCGAAGGAGGAAACCGGCTCAGAGAGATGGTGCCTCCCCCGCACCGCCCACCATCTGCCCCATCTGCTACCCACCCCCAGGAGACAGCGCTGGGACACAGAGCCAGGGTGTGTGGGGGCCTGGAGCCGACAGCAAGTACAGACTGATATCCCCCCACCCTCAGTGCCATGGCCACCGGCCCAGGTGGGAATCAGCCGGAGGTGCCAGGTGGGCAGGAGGTTGCTGTCTGAGCTGCAGTGGGGCGTTATGGGGCATCCCATGGAGGACAGAGACCGTTGGTGGGGGGGCAGGGGGCAGAAACAGAACGGCGCTGGGAGGGAGAGACAGGCACAGAGCATGGCGCACGACACGCTGATCGCAGGAACTGGGGCATGGCTTGGAAGACGACAGGTAGCCTCCAGCCCAGCTGCAGCACGGCTGGGAGCAGCCCCCACAGGACAGAGCCCACGGGGTGGAGCTGAGCCCTGGACAGGACCAGAGCGCAGGGGGATGTGGCTGGAGAGACAGTGAAATAGCCGAGAGCGCCCAGCACGGGGAGCAGGCTTGGTACATGGCGTGCCAGGTGACAGGGGGTGTCTGATCCAGACTGGAGACTGATGGGAGCGTCCCCTGGAGAACAGAGCCCGAAGGGTGAATCCAGAACTGAGCTGAAGTCCCCAGACCCGGCCCCAGACCTGGAGAAAGGACAGATCCGGAGTGGCCAGGGCACAGGCTGGAAAGACAATGACGGAGCCCCTGGTGCTCTGTGGGCCTCAGACAGAGGCAGGCATGGGGCGCGGTGCCTGGTTACTCACCAAGCACCTTGATCTCCACTTCATCAGTGAGGCCGGTGACAGGGTTGTCAGCCTGGCACTTGTACGTGCCCAGCTGATCCAAGGTCATGAGGTTAATGGTCAGGCTGCTCCCGGTCTGGAGTAATTTGGTGCCATTGAAAAACCAGCGATAGCTCGGGGCTGGGACGGAGTCGGCGACACACGTCAGGGTCAGAGAGGATCCAAGGGTCAGGCCGATGGGTCCTGGAGGGTCTATCCTGGTGGATTCTGGCCCATCTATAGACAGAGGAGAGGATCATTGGGAGGGAGGGCACTAGCAGGACAAGTTATAAACAGGTGCCTGCCCCACTCCAGAGGTGGCTGCATCTCCGTGGCTGGACGATGCCGGCAGGGCCGGGGGCAGCGCGGCCGGGGGACGGGGCTGTAGTTACTCACAGGCCACCGTCACGGTGCTGGGCTCGCTGCGTTCGGTGCTGACAGGGTTCCCGACCTCGCACTGGTAGGCGCCGGCGTCGGCTTGGGTGAAATTCAGCACCGTGAGGGTCCGGTTGTCAGGGGACAGCCCCAGCCGGTCACTGGGTGAGAGGAACACCCCGTTCCGGAGCCAGAGCACGGTGTCGGCGCTCACAGAAGTGTTGCACGTGAGGGTGAAGGTCCCGTTCTCCAGCACCTGGGTTTCGCTGGGCATCACCGTGGGCTTGGAAAGCTTTTCTGGGAACAGAGAGAGCGTCACTGGGGGAGCAGTTGGATCCACCCCGACCCCCAGGGGAGCCCTCGCTTGATGGGGCTCCTGCCCCGCAGCCCTGTGGAGGATTCAGACCCAGCTCCCTGGCGGCAGTAGTGAGCTGTTATCCAGCCACAGACTTTATTGTAGGGCTACACAACTACATGGGAAAGAGTGGGTGTCACGGAGTCCCTGGGCGATGCTCTGGAACTGCTCCCTATGAAGCCAGGCAGGACTCTGGGGGAGTCTCCTCTCGGGGAGCAGCCTGTCTGCAGGACACACAGCTCACCCGGCTCCACCTTCCTGGGTCTGACCTCGGAGCATTCAGCCTCCTCTGCCCCTCCCTGCGCTTCCCACAGCGAGTCCGCCCAGGCGGGGTCCTGGGGAAGCCAGAGGGTCCTGCACCCCAACTTCGCAGTCAGACGGGACTCTCAGCCAGCCAGGAAAACAGAGGTTTATTAGACGACAGGAACATGGTCTAAACCAGAGCTTGTAGGTGCAGAGACCAGGACCCCTCAGCTGCGTCCATTTGGGGGGCAGTGAGCTAGTCAACCGCGTCTGCCCTTCACTCCATATCCCCAGCCAGCCCCAAACTGAAACTCCCTCCAGGCCCTCCTCCTCTGGGCTTTGTCCCTTTCCCCGGCCAGGAGGGGACCTGATTCCTTTGTTCTCCAACCCTTTAGCTCTCACCTTGCAGGGGGGAAGGGCCCAGGCCATCAGTTGCCAGGAAACAGGGTGTCGGCCATTCTCTGTGTCCAGACCCCTGCACACACCTGCCCTCTAGGGCTCTGCAACGACCATACACCGTTATCCCACCCCCTAGATACTTAAGAACTGCATAGGGGAAACTGAGGCACCCCCACACTATTCAGAGGAAACATTAAGAACAGTCCCGCTTCGTCACAGTGGGGCTCTGGGAGCCAGGACTCCTGGGTTCTCTCCCCAGCTCTGGGAGGGGAGTGGGGGCTGGTGGGTTAGAGCAGGGGGGGCTGGGAGCCAGGACTCCTGGGTTCGATCCGGGCAGGGCAGGGGAGTGGGGTCTGCGTGGGGAGGTCTGTGGAGCCGGCACAATGGGGTTAATGCAGATTATACCAACTGCGACAGCAGCAGCTGTTGGGGGGGGGGGGGTCACTCCCCATCCATAGTCAGTCCTGGCTCCCAGCTCAGGGAGGGGGCGTCTGGGGGCCCAGAGCCCCACATCTCTGTGTATTGGGGGGTCATCATCTCTTGGGGGCAGGGGGGTGGGATGCCACATACAGGGCAGGGTCTGTGTTTGGGGGCGGGTCCCCCCCATGACCCAGCCAGGCTCGTCCCCGGGGGAGAGGCCCAGAGCCCATCGCTGGGGCGGGGATGGGGAAGGGGCAGGGCCCGGGGGTGGCACTTACCAGAGACGGGCAGATGCACCATGATGGTGAGGACAGGGTTAGTAGCGGTGGGGATCTGTATCTGCACCGTGTAGCTCCCGGTGTCATTGAGCCTTAACCCCGCGATGTGCAGGGCGCAGCCCGGCCCCGCTGTCTCCCGCCCCGTGTGGGCCGGGCCGGGGGTCTGGCCCGAGGGTGGTCCTGGGAAGTAGGTGAGGATCCGGCTGTTTTCATCAGTGGTCGCTGATCGGAACCAGCTGCAGGGCGTGAAGTCCTGTGGCGGATTCTGGGGGGCCAGGCTGACGCCCCCTCCCACCGCGGGGCTCGGCGGGGTGAGGACGATGGTCGCCGGGGTCTGGGCCGGCGCCGGCTGGAGGCAGGAGCCCAGGACGGAGGCTGCGGGGGAAGGAGAGGCTCAGCTGGGCAGCGAGGGGCCGGGGCGCGGGGGGTCAGTCGGGGTCTGGGGGGGACACAAGCAGCGAGCGCCCGCCCGGGGGGACCAGCCGCCCGGCTACACCCGGCCAGACAGCGCGGGGCACGGGGCAGACCCTGGGCCGGTCCCTGCCCGGCCTCCAGACCCAACCCCCGGCCGGGGGAACCGCCCCGGGTCCAGCCGTCGCTCCCCAGTCGCAGAGCAGAGGGCGGGGTGCGGATCGGGCGGGGGGGGGCAGGAGCTGCCGACGGCTCCATGGAGATGGGGGTATCCCCAAAGCCGCTGAGAGAGTCAAACATGTGACCCCCCCCCCGGCTCTGACACCCCCAGGTCAGGGTGGGGTTAGAGCGCGGGGTAAGTGGGGGAGGGCTGGCGCCCCCATCCCACTGGGACAGGAAAGAGGGGGGATGAGCGGGGGGGGAGCCCCCTGGGGCAGCTACGGGCAGGGAAATCTGGTGAGAAAACGCCCAGAGCCAGAGCCCGGAGGGTGCAAATCGGAGCTGCTCCATGGGACACAATATCCCCCCACTGACACCCCTGGGGGCTGGGCCCGGGGAGACAGACAGAGAGAGGGGTGGGGTGGGGATAGTAGGTGTGTGGGGATGGACAGACGGGCAGGCAGATTACAGTCGGGTGATCGGTGTCCCTGAGGCCGGGATCCGACCAGACACCAAAGAACAATTCAAACACCAGCTGTCAGGCAGACGGGGGGGGGGTAGGCTCCCTGGGGGGGCCACAGGGGACCCCGTCCTGGGACTAACACCCCCGAAGGGGTGACCCCCACCCTCTGCCCCAAAGCTGCCAAGCCCGCCCCCCATGCCCAGCTCTCACCTGCCAGCAGCAGCCCTTTCCAGGGGCCGCCCCATGCGGGGGGGTCCCAGCTCCCGGACAGACGCCCCATGGCCCTTCTCCGCCCCGGGGATCGCTGTCTGAGGTGGCCTTGGAGAGAGCCGAGTGTGGGTGCCCCGCCGGACGCCTGGGTTCTCTGGAGCAGCTGTGCCAGCTGCCGAGGCTCCCTGACTGAGACTGGCCAGGCGGGGTGGGGACGAGACACCTCCGGTCCCCGCCCTCCTCCCCCTCTCTGGGGGCAGGGCTAACTCCGAGCCAGCCCCTCCCACCTGCCCAGCTGTTTGTGTCCCTGCACCTGTGGGTCCCGCTCTAGGGCAGGGGCAGCTGGGAGCTGTGCAGATCCGGTCGCCCCATCGCAAAAAGGAGATACTGGAATTGGGAAAGGTTCAGAAAAGGGCAACAAAAATGATGAGGGGGATGGAAGGGCTGCCAGGTGAGGAGAGATGAATAAGAGTGGGCCTTTTCAGCTTGGAAAAGAGACAACTGAGGGCGGACACATACAATCATGACTGGTGTGGAGAGAGTAGATAAGGACGTGGTATTGACTCCTTGTCACAACACACCAACTGAAATGAACAGGCAGCAGGTTTAAAACAAACAAAAGTAAAGTATTTTTTCACACAACGCACCGTCAACCTGTGGAACTCCCTGCCAGAGGAGGTTGTGAAGGCCAAAACCATAACAGGGTTCAAAAAAGAACTGGATAAATTCATGGAGGACAGGTCCACCGATGAATGGGCGACAGGGGATGGCTCACTGGGCGATTCCCGGGTCTGGTCATTCCCTCGGGCGCACCCGGCACTGGCCGCTGTGGGCAGACAGGACACTGGGTAGATGGACCTTTGCTCTGACCCAGTCGGGCTGCTCTTCTGTTCAGTGCCGGGGCTCGGGGATCCCTCAGGGGACCCCGCCCGCTGTGGCTGGCCCAGATCGGACCGGCAGAGTGTCACACTCAGCACAGGTGTGTCAGCACGTGGGGCCACACTCACAGAGAGACACTTGCCCCGTCTGGGTCTGTGCAGAACCCGGTACAATGCGGGGGGGGGGCCCAGTCTCTCTTTGTGCAGTGACCAGAGCGATGGGGCCTGACCTTAGCCGGGGTCAGTGCAACGCCCAGCAAACGGGGAGCCATATCTCCATCAGGGTCCGGGCAGCGCCCGGCACCACGGGGCCCCGATCTCAGTCTGGGGGGGTCTGTGCAGCGCCCGGCACCACGGGGCCCCGATCTCAGTCTGGGGGGTCTGTGGAGCGCCCGGCACCATGGGGCCCCGATCTCAGTCTGGGGGGTCTGTGGAGCGCCCGGCACCATGGGGCCCCGATCTCAGTCTGGGGGGGTCTGTGCAGCGCCCGGCACCACGGGGCCCCGATCTCAGTCTGGGGGGTCTGTGCAGCGCCCGGCACCACGGGGCCCCGATCTCAGTCTGGGGGGTCTGTGGAGCGCCCGGCACCATGGGGCCCCGATCTCAGTCTGGGGGGGTCTGTGCAGCACCCGGCACCATGGGGCCCCGATTTCAGTCTGGGGGGTCTGTGCAGCGCCCGGCACCATGGGGCCCCGATCTCAGTCTGGGGGGGTCTGTGCAGCGCCCGGCACCATGGGGCCCCGATTTCAGTCTGGGGGGGTCTGTGCAGCGCCCGGCACCATGGGGCCCCGATCTCAGTCTGGGGGGTCTGTGCAGCGCCCGGCACCATGGGGCCCCGATCTCAGTCTGGGGGGTCTGTGCAGCGCCCGGTACCATGGGGCCCCGATCTCAGTCTGGGGGGGTCTGTGCAGCGCCCGGCACCATGGGGCCCCGATCTCAGTCTGGGGGGTCCGTGCAGCGCCCGGCACCACGGGGCCCCAATCTCAGTCTCGGGGGCTGAGCAGCGCCAGGCGTGATGGGGCGCTAATCTCACTCTGGGGGTTCTGGGCACTTCCCGGGGTGACGGGGCCCTGATCTCACTCGGGGTCTGTGCAGCGATGGTGCGACGGGCCCCGACCTCGGTGGGGTCTCTAGGCGCGCTGTGACAGACCCATTGGTGCTGTAACCGGCAGGCCCCCGTGCCCCAGGCGACGCCCAGGGGCTGGCCAGGCCCAGACTCGCCTGGGATGGTTCTGTGCTGAGTCACACAGCGGGCTCCGTGCTGTAGGGTGGGAGGGGCCCTGTACCCGGGGGGGCGGGCAGGATCTTCCCCCCTCCCCCGGCTGGGGGCCCTGGGGTTTTGTTTCCAGGGAACCGGAGGGGCGGGGGGGTTCCTCCCATTTCAGTTCCCATGCACTGACCCCCCACCCGCAATGCGTGACGTGTCTGAGTCCAAAAGTCCTCTGCTCCAAATAGGATCCAGCCCCAACCCCCGGGTGCCCCTGCCACCCCACCCCCAGCCCTCCGGGGATCCCCAGCTCTGCAGACCCCAGTCACCCCCAGGCCCCACCTGGGAAGCCCAGCCCCCCTGAGTGCACCCTGGGGCACCCACTGCCCCTCATGCCCCCTGCAGTCTTCCCACCCCTGGCTGAGGCAGCCTGCGCCAGCTGGGGGCTGGCCCCAGACTCCGGGTGGCACCGGGACAGGGTGGGGGGGTTCCCCTCTGGGGGGTTATTTGCTCTGTGCCCCATACCCTGGGGAGGGGGGAACAGGGGTTCAGATCTACCCACCGATCCCCTCCAGGGAGCACAGCGGACCCCTGGCCTGGGAACCCCCCGAACCTGCTGCTGCAGAGGGACCTGGAGCCACAGTCCCACAGCACCACCCAGGGGGGAGCGGGAGAATGGGCACGGGGGTGGCGGCACCCAGGGGGGAGCGGGAGAATGGGCACGAGGGGGGGGGCGGCACCCAGGGGGGAGCGGGAGAATGGGCACGAAGGGGGCGGTGCCACCCAGGGGGGAGCGGGAGAATGGGCACGGGGGGGCGGCACCCAGGGGTGAGAGGGAGAATGGGCACGAGGGGGGGTGACGCCACCCAGGGGGGAGGGGGAGAATGGGGACGAGGGGGGTGGCGGCAGCCAGGGGGGAGGGGGAGAATGGGGACGAGGGGGGTGGCGGCAGCCAGGGGGGAGGGGGAGAATGGGGACGAGGGGGGTGGCGGCAGCCAGGGGGGAGGGGGAGAATGGGGACGAGGGGGGTGGCGGCAGCCAGGGATGAGAGGGAGAATGGGCACAAGGGGGGTGGCAGCACCCAGGGCGTGGGGTTCATGCGGTGTCCCTCCTGGATCATCGAGCGGGTTCCCTGTCTTGCCCCGGGCGGGCCCTGTGTTTCCCCAATGCAACTCCTGGGGAATAGGTTGTCCTAGGACTCCTGGGTTCTATTCCAGCTCTGGGAGGGGAGTGGGGGCTAGTGGGTTAGACCCAGGGGTGGGGCTGGGAGCCAGGACTCCTGGGTTCTATTCCAGCTCTGGGAGGGGAGTGGGTGCTAGTTGGTTAGACCCAGGGATGGGCTGGGAGCCAGGACTCCTGGGTTCTAGTCCAGCGCTGCGAGGGGAGTGGGGGCTAGTGGGTTAGACCCAGGGGTGGGGCTGGGAGCCAGGACTCCTGGGTTCTAGTCCAGCGCTGGCAGAGGAGTGGGGGCTAGTGGGTTAGACCCAGGGGTGGGGCAGGGAGCCAGGACTCCTGGGTTCTAGTCCAGCGTTGGGAGGGGAGTGGGGGCCAGTGGGTTTGACCCAGGGGTGGGGCAGGGAGCCAGGACTCCTGGGTTCTAGTCCAGCGCTGGGAGGGGAGTGGGGGCCAGTGGGTTAGACCCGGGGGTGGGGCTGGGAGCCAGGATTCCTGGGTTCTAGTCCAGCGCTGGGAGGGGAGTGGGGGCCAGTGGGTTAGACCCGGGGGTGGGGCTGGGGGCCAGGACTCCTGGGTTCTAGTCCAGCGCTGGGAGGGGAGTGGGGGCCAGTGGGTTAGACCCGGGGGTGGGGCTGGGAGCCAGGACTCCTGGGTTCTATTCCAGCTCTCACTTTCAGTTCCCCGAGCTGGGGGGTGCCCAGGGTGCCAAGAAGGCTCTGGAATGGGGAAGCCCTGGGGCACTTGCACGCTCTGGGAATTGGCCCAAAAGTCACCGTTCTGCACTAATCCTTCCTGCTCGGTTCCCATCAGTCGTCAGGGTGACAGGACAATGGGTCCCTCCCGCTGGCCCAAACCGCAGCCAATGGGCGCCGGGCTGGCAGCCCCTGGGGTATAAAGGCTGCGTGAGCCCCAAGACAGCGCTGCCAAAATGGACCGAATCCTGTGCCTCCTCCTGCTGCTGTCTGTAACCATCACAGCCTGCTCGCCCCATGTGCCAGGTGAGAGGGGACGGGGCCCTGTGTAAACAGCCCCCACGCCCCACCCCAGAGCCAGCTGCACCTCAGCACCGGGCAAGGGGGTCCTGTGTAAACAGCCCCCATGCCCCACCCGAGAGGGGCTGCATCTCAGCACCGGGCGAGGGTTTAGCTTCCCTTCTCCTGTCTGACGCAGGTGGTGGACAAGGAGCGGAGGGGGAGCTGAACCCCACCAGACGGCGCGCGACCGGAGCAGGACTCTGTGAGTGCCCAGGTCAGTGTCCCCTGTCATGGGGTGAAGTTGGGTTGGAGAGGAGCCACCCCACCCCCCCCATGTGATGTCTCCTGTCATTTCAGGCTGGTCGGGATCACGGCGCCAGCTCGCAGGAGACCTCGGGGTTGGGGCCAGACACAATGGGCTGTGCCCGTGTGACGGCATCGTCCCCCGTGGCCAAGGCAGGGGTGAGAGCCGCTCTCAGCGTCGGGGGTGGGAGGGGTGGGGTGGGGTTGGAGGGATGCGGGAGCACGGCCGGGGAATGGGATCTGCTAACGGGGCAGGGGTGGGGTTAGGGGCTCGTAACGACAGAGGCAGAGAACGGCACCAGGGAACGAGGGACGGGGATTTGAGTCTCATTACAGGGTGCAAGGAACGGGGTTTGGGGCTGAGGTGGAGCAAGGCAAGGATTGGGGGATGGGATTGAGGAGAAGAGGGGAGGGATTGGGCTCTGGTAACAGGGTGCAGAGAATGGCGTGTCGGATGGGGTGGGGTGCAGGTCTTGGGTCTGGTAACAGTGCGCAGAATGGGGCAGGGGATGAGGTCGGGTTTGAGATTGGGATCTGACACTGAGGGGAAGAAGAGGATGGACTGGGGTCTGGTAATGGGGTGCAGAGAGGAGGTTTGAGATTGGGATGGGATGCAGGGATTGGGGTCTGGCATTGAGGGGAAGGGGGAAGGCTTGCGGTCTGGCATTGAGGGGAAGCGGGGTCTGGGGTCTAGCTGGGGGAAGGCAGGAGACACCCTGCTAAGCCCCCCCACTCTCCGTCTCTCCCGCAGGGCGTCACCCCCAGGGCCGGGGGAGACGGGGCCAGCACCACGGGTGCAGACAGCAGCGGTGCCGCGGGATCCCGAGCCGATGCCGGCAGCTGGGCCTGGCCAACAGGCTGCTGCTGCCCCTCTAGCTGCCCGGGGCCCGTGGGGCCCTGAGCGGAGCCAGTAGGGGGCGTCGCCTTTCGCCCCGTCAGTAAAAACCCAGCTCGAGGGGATGCTCCTGTCTGGTGTCTGGGTGCGCATCCTTCACCCCTGACCTCTGACCCCACAGGCCGGGGTCAATATCGCCCACGGACGCCTCCCCCACGGTCACTGCACCAACCCCTCCCCCGTTCCTGGGGCACCAGCATTGGGGTGGGGGCATCCTCTCGCCTTGCGGGGTGTTAACCCTGGAGCCTAGTGATGGTGGCTGGGATCAGCCAAGGGTGCGAGGAGGGAGGGGCCCGGGGTGCCCCAACGGGGGTGGTGAGGCTGGGGAGAGAGAGGGGGAGGGGAGCCCCCTGCTCCCAGCACTGGGTCGGGGAGGGGCGGCCCGAGGGGAGGGGCCAGAGGAGGTGACACTGAGACGCGGAGGTTTTGCCAATGGGGTTAAAGGTCGGAGGTCGGGGCCAGTGACCCAGGGTCAGAGGTTGTGGCCCCGGTAGGTGTTGGGGTCACGGCTCCTGTGGGGTCGGAGGTGAAGCGGACCGGGGTCAGAGGTCACCGCGCGAGGGCGGGGCCAGGGCGGTGACCCGCAGACAAAACCACACGGGATCGTTTCCGGGGCCAAGACAAGAGGTCACGTTTCTTATCACAACACAGTTCGAGCTACCACCACTAGCTAATCCCTCGCCACACACCCACCCAAGCCCCCCACGCCCCCCGTCTTCTGCAGCTGCTGGGTAGTTACCGGTCCCGAATGCAGCGAGGGCTCGTGGCGAACGGGCCAGGAAAGCCGGGCACAAGGGAGGGCTGGGTCTCTGTCGGGCGCGCACCGAGGCCCTTCCATCCTGGCAGAGAACGTGACCCTCCGAGCTTCCAGCTCACCCATCCCTTTCGTTTGAATCCAGAGTCAATCGGTCTTGCTGTGCCAGGCTGCCTCTGGGGCCGGTGTGAGTGATCCCCCGTCAGTGGCAGACGTGACTTTCAGCCTGGGGCCTGGCTTTGCTGTTTCTTCAATGGTACTTTTGTCCTGTTCCTCTGGGGGTGGACTCTTCTTGCTTTGTCAGAGCTGCTGTCTGCATCTTCAGCTACTTTCTCTCATCAGGACCGGCTGGGGCTGGAGGTTGATTCCATCATCCCTCCGTCCCTCACCCCACATCGGAACTGCACCAGTCAGATTGCAGCCGGGCGTTGCGAAAACGAAGGCCGCAGCAGGGTTTACAAAACCGAGTGAGCATTTTAACAGGGAGTCTGGGACGCGCGTGAGGAACGGCAAACAAGGAGCAGAAGCTCCCATGTTGAGGCCGTGCAAGTTCCAGCGATTTAAGCAGCAATTGGATTGAAAGGGAAACTCAATTAGCCAGTTCTTGGGGTACCTGGTTTTATGACTGAATGTAGTTTCATTCATAAAACTTTACTTATGAAGTTATATGAATCGAGTGAACAATTAAAAACAATTTCATTGGTCAGTTCTACAAGGTCACAGCCCGCAGGTGGCGCAGCGGGGGGGAGGGGTCGACACGGTTACCCTGGTAACAGACGTGGCGCCACGGGCAGCAGCTTCCCCCCCCGCTACCAACAGGTAAACTGAGGCATGGGGGGGGGCAAGTTGCCCCAGGTCCGCCGGTGGGCTGGCCAGGGAGGGACCCAGGCATCCGGGCTCCCCGCCGGGGGGTTTGTGTCCGTCCAGCTCAGCGCAGGCTGCAGCCACTGGGCCATCCCGGGCCACTCCCTGAGCTCGGGTCCCTCGGGCTCTCCCAGGCTCGCCCCTCCAGGGCAGCGCCCGGCCCCTGGGACAATCCCGGCTTCGCCGCGCGCCCTGCCCGGCCCCCCGGGCTCATCCCAATCCCTGAGCGGCGCCCTGGAGCGAGGCGAGCCTCACACACGCGTCCCACCCTCGGGCTTCACTCGGCACCTGCCCCGGGCCGGGTCCACTCGTGTCACCCCGTCCGCACTGGGGACAGGGACCAGGGTCTGCATGTGTCGGCCGGAGCCGGCCTGGGCCGCGATTCCCCAGCTCCCCTCCAGTGCAGCCGGGCTGGGGTCTGGAGACTGAATTCGCTCCGGGGACTCGCTCGGAGCATGAGAGGTATCACCAAGTCCGGTCTGGGTGTCAGCTGCGGTCCCCCAGCTCCCCCCGTCTGCCTAGACAGGACTCCTCTGTCCAGCTGTTACCTGCCGGGGCCCTGTCGCTGGCCAGGTGATGGTCCCATTCACTCTCCTGGACAGGGGCGGGGGGTCACGCCATGACGTTCGCCAGTGACCTTGGTGCCTCGTACAGGGTCCTTTGGAAGGGCTCGATCCAAAGTTTAGAGCGTCACTTTCCTCACAATGCGACATTCAGAAGCCCGGGCAGGTGTGAAAGCCGCTCAGGACCCGCCTCGCAGCGTGGATGGCGCCTGGTCCCGTCCCTGCTCACGTCCCTTCCTGCCCAAGGCCCTGTCCCACCCTCACAGCGGGGGCTGTTCTTGTCCGAGGCGCTCTGACGCCGCTCAGAGGAGCGTCTCTCTCTCAGCCGTTTGTTTCAGGGAATATTTTCCTTGATGGGGCGCCAGTGTCCTCCACCGCTGTCGCTCCTACTGGAGTTTCCAGCCTTCCCGCTTTGGTCAGGTCATCCGCTCACTCGCTCCCAGATACACCCGTGTGTGATGCAGCAGGGAGCAGGGTGGATTGACCGGGGAATGTCCTCTAGTTTTACTGGGACTGGCTGCATTGGGGATGGGAGAGCAGGGGATGAGCCTGTCACCTGAGCCAGGAAAGGGGTGGGGCCAGGTGACACCTTGGCCCCAGAAACTGGACGAAGGCTGGAGGAGGAGCTGGGGGGAGGGGGTGGGAGCCTGCTGTGGGGGGGTTGGTTTCAGTTTGGGGCTGGGTGGAGGAACGCAGGGAACCCCAGGGCTGGGGTCTGAGCTCCCTGCTCCCCCAGAAGGACTTCACTGAGGGGTTGTCACGGAGTGTGGGGGAGTCCAGGCCCTGCACCCCTCTTCCTGGGATTCACTGAGACTCTCAGCCAGCCAGTAAAACAGAAGGTTTATTGGACAACAGGAACACAGTCCAAAACAGAGCTTGTGGGGACACCCAGGACCCCTCAGTCAAGTCCTTCTGGGGGAGCAGGGAGCTTAGACCCCAGCCCTGGGGTTCCCTGTGTTCCTCCACCCAGCCCCAACCTGAAACTAAACCCACCCAGCAGGTTCCCTGCTGCAGCCTCCGTCCACATTCCTGGGCAGAGGTGTCACCTCCCCCTCCTCCTCCTGGCTCAGGTGACAGGCTCTCAGGTCTCCCGTCCCCAGGGCACATTCCCAGGTCAACACTCCCCCCTCCCTGCTGCGTCACATCGTCACATCTCTCCCCCCTTTGAGACTGAACTGAGCGGGGTCACTGTGACCAGTGACCTGGGGAAGTTCGGGGCCCCCTCTCCGGGACAGCGCATCCGCTATCAGGTTGGCACTTCCCTTCACATGGACCACGTCCATGTCGTAATCCTGCAGGAGCAGGCTCCACCTCAGGAGCTTGGCATTGGCTCCTTTCATCTGGTGCAGCCAGGTCAGGGGAGAGTGGTCGGTGTAGACGGTGAAGTGTTGCCCGAAGAGATAGGGCTCTAGTTTCTTGAGGGCCCACACCATGGCCAGGCACTCCTTCTCGATGGCCGCGTAGTGTTGCTCCCAGGGTAGCAACTTCTTGCTCAGGTACACGATGGGGTGTCTCTCCCCCTTTTCATCCTCCCGCATTAACACCGTCCCGTGTCGGAGGCGTCGGTGAACACCACAAAGGGCTTGTCAAAGTCTGGGTTTGCCAGAACTGGGCCACTGACCAGAGCCTCCTTCAGCGCCCGGAAAGCCTCCTGGCACTGCTCGGTCCAGACCACCTTGTCTGGCTTCCCCTTCTTGCATAGCTCAGTGATGGGGGTGGCTATGGCGCTAAAGTGGGGCACAAATCTTCGGTAGTATCCTGCCATCCCAATAAAGGCTTGGACCTGCTTTTTGGTGTGGGGAGTGGGCCAGTCTCTGATCACCTCCACCTTGGCCGGTTCCGGCTTTAGGCGGCCGCTCCCCACCCGATGGCCCAGGTAAGATACTTCAGCCATCCCCACCTTGCACTTCTCCGCTTTGACAGTCAGCCCAGCCCCCTGGAGTCGGTCCAGCACTTGTCTAACCTGGGACACGTGGTCCTCCCAGGTCTGGCTAAAGACACAGATGTCGTCAATATACGCCACGGCAAAACTCTCCATCCCCCTCAGGAGCTGGTCCACCAGGCGCTGGAAGGTGGCCGGCGCTCCCTTGAGGCCGAAAGGCAGGGTCAGAAACTCATAGAGCCCCAGAGGGGTGATAAAGGCCGATTTCAGCCGGGCATCTGCATCCAGCGGCACTTGCCAGTAGCCCTTTGTAAGGTCCATGGTGGTAAGGTACCGAGCTCCTCCCAGCTTGTCTAGGAGCTCGTCCGGCCTGGGCATGGGGTAGGCATCCGATACAGTGATGGCATTGAGCTTCCGATAGTCCACACAGAACCGGACTGACCCATCCTTTTTGGGGACCAGCACCACCGGCGAGGCCCAAGGGCTGGCCGATGGCTGGATCACCCCCAAAGCCAGCATGTCCCGGACCTCTCTTTCCAGGTCCTGAGCAGTTTTCCCTGTGACTCGGAAGGGGGAGCATCTTATCGGCGGGTGCGACCCTGTCTGCACCCGGTGGACAGTCAGATTAGTGCGTCCAGGCTGGTTGGAAAACAGCTGTCGGTACGGATGCAGCACCCCCCTGACCTCAGCTTGCTGGGCAGGGGTGAGCTGATCCGAGAGGGGAATTGTTTCCAGGGGGGAACCAGCTCTGGTCCCAGGGAACAGGTCTACTAAAGGGTCATCTCCCTGCTCCTCCCACTGACCACACACAGCTAACACCACATTCCCCCTGGCATAATATGGCTTCATCATATTCACATGGTACACCCGGCGGTGGTGGGCCCGGTTCGACAGCTCCACCACATAGTTTACCTCATTGAGCTGCTTGACGACCTTGAACGGGCCCTCCCAGGCGGCCTGTAGTTTGTTCTTTCTCACGGGGATGAGAACCATCACCTGATCCCCGGTGGCGTAGGCACGGGCCCGCGCCGTGCGGTCATACCAGACCTTCTGCTTCCTCTGGGCTCTGGCCAGATTCTCCCTGGCCAGGCCCATGAGTACAGCCAGTCTCTCTCGGAAGATCAGGGCATACTCCACCACTGACTCTCCATCGGGAGTGGCCTTCCCCTCCCACTCGTCTCTCATCAGGTCCAGGGGGCCCCTCACCCTCCTTCCATATAACAGTTCGAAAGGCGAAAATCCGGTAGACTCCTGGGGCACCTCCCTGTACGCGAACAGCAGGTGAGGTAAGTACTTGTCCCAATCCTGCGGCTGCTGGTTCATAAAGGTTTTCAGCATCATCTTTAGCGTCCCGTTAAACCTCTCCACCAGCCCATTGGACTGGGGGTGATACGCTGAGGCCCAGTCGTGCCGGACCCCACATTTCTCCCACAAGCACCGGAGCAGGGCCGACATGAAGTTGGAGCCTTGGTCTGTCAAGACTTCCCTGGGGAACCCCACTCGGCTGAAAATGGTCAGGAGCGCATCTGCCACGGTGTCTGCTTCAATGGAAGCTAAGGGCACTGCCTCGGGGTAGCGGGTGGCGAAATCTACCACCACCAGAATGTATTTCTTCCCCGACCGGGTCGTCTTGCTGAGTGGCCCCACGATGTCCATGGCCACCTTCTGGAAAGGCTCCTCTATGATGGGCAAAGGTCTCAAGGCCGCTTTCCCCTTGTCCCGGGCCTTCCCCACCCTCTGACAGGGGTCACAGGATCGGCAATACTGCCGGACCGTGGTAAAGACCCCAGGCCAGTAAAAGTTCTGTAGCAACCTCTGCCGGGTGCGCCGGATTCCCTGGTGCCCTGCGAGGGGGATGTCATGGGCCAGGGACAGGAGCTTGCGGCGATACTTCTGGGGGACCACCAGCTGCCTCCTGATCCCACCGGACTCCCCTTCCCCTGGGGGAGCCCATTCTCGGTACAGGAACCCCTTCTCCCACAGGAACCTCTCCTGGCAGCCTCTCCTCATGGTCCGTCCCACACTGAGGTCGGCCAGGTCCCTGAGCTTCTGCAAGGAGGGATCTTTCCTCAACTCGGCCTGGAACTCAGTGGTTGGGGAAGGGATGGGGCCCGGTTCCCCCTCAGTGGTCAGGTCTGAGGCCTCAGCCTCTCTGAGCCGTGCCCCTCGGCGCTCCCTCCCCACCAGGGTAGGGTCCTGTGCCTCCGGTGTGGTACCCTCCCCAGGGTCAGGTCGCAGTGCCCCTCGCCGGCTCTGGCTACGGGTCACAACCAGGGCGGTCTGGGGGTCGCTTGGCCAGTCCTCTAGGTCTCCCCCAATCAAAACTTCAGTGGGCAAATGGTGGTGTACCCCCACATCCTTGGGGCCCTCCTTGGCCCCCCATTTCAGGTGTACCCTTGCCACGGGCACCTTAAATGGGGTCCCGCCCACCCCCGTCAGGGTCAGGTAGGTGTTGGGCACCACCCGATCTGGGGCCACCACCTCGGGCCGGGCCAGCGTCACCTCCGCCCCCGTATCCCAGTATCCATTGACCTTCCTCCCATCCACCTCCAGGGGAACAAGGCACTCTCTCCGGAGGGACAGCCCCGCACCCACCCTGTAAACTGAGCACCCTGAGTCCGGAGCATCCGGCCCTCTGGCGGGGCTGGCTGGGGGTACTCTTCCCTCCTGAGCAGGTGGCAAACTGGTAGCCCCCATTTCCTGGGTCGCCTGCCCCTCGTCCAGCTGAGTCCCTACCCAGTTAACCCTGGGTAGGTTGGGTCTGCTCAGTTTGTCCCTGAGCCCGGGGCACTGGGCCCGTACGTGGCCTCTCTGGCCACAGTGATAGCAGCTCAGGTCACGTTGGTCCCCTCGAGCGGGTCGGAGGGGCCCGACACCAGGCGTTCCCCTTTGGAGGGGGTTCTCCCTATTTCCCCACTGGGAGGCCCCATGGTGACTCTCTCTCTGCATCGGGGGGGGCCTGTTCTTTTGGGACTCCTCCCGGCTACCCCCTGACCGACTGTTCACAAACTCGTCGGCCAGCTGCCCTGCGTGCTGGGGGTTCGCGAGCTTTTTGTCCACCAGCCACAGCCTCAGGTCGGAAGGGCACTGTTCATACAGGTGCTCCAGTACGAACAGGTCAAGCAGGTCCTCTTTAGTTTGGGCCCCCGCTGTCCACTTGCAGGCATATCCCTGCATCCTGTTGACCAGTTGTAGGTAGGTGACCTCAGGCGTTTTACGCTGACCCCGGAACCTTCTCCGGTACATCTCGGGGGTCAGCCCAAACTCACGGAGCAGGGCCTGTTTGAACAGTTCATAGTCCCCTGCCTCCGCCCCTGTCATCCGGCTGTACACCTCCACGGCTTTGGGGTCCAGTAAGGGGGTGAGGAACTGGAGCCTGTCTGCAGGGTCAACCCTGTGCAGCTCGCAGGCATTCTCAAAGGCCGTCAGGAAGCTATCTATGTCCTCCCCCTCCTTCCGCTGGGCCAGGAAGCACTTATCAAAGCTCCTTGCGGTCTTGGGTCCCCCTCACTCACCGCAGCCGGGGCCCCACTGCTCCTCAGCCTGGCCAGCTCCAGTTCATGCTGTCTTTGTTTCTCCTTCTCCTGCTGCTCACGTTGACGTTCCCTCTCCTTCTCCTGACGCTCCCTCTCCTTCTCCTGACGCTCCCTCTCCTTCTCCTGACGCTCCCTCTCCTTCTCCTCCTGCTCATGTTGACGTTGTTTCTCCTTCTCCTCCTGCTCACGTTGACGTTGTTTCTCCTTCTCCTGACGCTCCCTCTCCTTCTCCTGACGCTCCCTCTCCTTCTCCTGACGCTCCCTCTCCTTCTCCTCCTGCTCATGTTGATGTTGTTTCTCCTCATGTTGACGTTGTTTTTCATGATCCTCCAGCTCCCTCATTTTCCTCTCCCTCTCCCATTCCAGCCGCATCCGCTCCAGGGATGGGGAGCTCCGCCGGGAGGATCCCCTGCTGGCTGCTGGGGTCAGGGTGCCCTCGGTATTCGCTGGGCTTCCCCCAACCCCTCCCCCAGGCATAGGTAGGAAGGGTCTCGGGGTGTCCTGGGCAGCAGTCTGACCCCTCCCAGCCTGGTCAGGCCCCAGGGCCCACGCTGCGTCCGCCGGGCGGCTTCCCTCAGGGACAGGGATCGGGTCATCCAAGCGATCCCTCTCCTCCAGCTGGGCAATCAGCTGTTCCTTGGTGGACCTCCCAATGCGCAGCCCCCTCTGCCTGCACAGCTCCACCAGGTCGCTCTTAAGGCGTTTAGCGTACATCTCCCTGCTGGCCACTCGCAGGCCGGGCAGCTGTCCACGGTTTCCAGGAAAAGCCCCTAGTGTGCCAGTCCTTCTTGAGGTCACCACCTCTTTGCCAGGGTCGAGCTGCAGACTCCTCCGCCCCTGGGACCGCTCGCTGCAATCCCCCGGGGGACCCTGTTACTGCAAAAGTCCTTCTCTCTGGTCACACACTCCCAGGGGTTAACCGCCCCCTGAAACCGTCTCTCTCTGAATCTTCAGCACACCTGGTCCCCGTCAATCCCCCTTCGTTTTACTGTTCCCCAGTCACTTACTGCAGGAAGCGCCGTTCACGGGGTGCAGTAGATCCCACCTCTGCCACCAGTTGTCACGGAGTGTGGGGGAGTCCAGGCCCTGCACCCCTCTTCCTGGGATTCACTGAGACTCTCAGCCAGCCAGTAAAACAGAAGGTTTATTGGACAACAGGAACACAGTCCAAAACAGAGCTTGTGGGTACACCCAGGACCCCTCAGTCAAGTCCTTCTGGGGGAGCAGGGAGCTTAGACCCCAGCCCTGGGGTTCCCTGTGTTCCTCCACCCAGCCCCAACCTGAAACTAAACCCACCCAGCAGGTTCCCTGCTGCAGCCTCCGTCCACATTCCTGGGCAGAGGTGTTACCTCCCCCTCCCCCTCCTGGCTCAGGTGACAGGCTCTCAGGTCTCCCGTCCCCAGGGCACATTCCCAGGTCAACACTCCCCCCTCCCTGCTGCGTCACATCGTCACAGGGGTCCTGGGTGTACCCACAAGCTCTGTTTTGGACTGTGTTCCTGTTGTCCAATAAACCTTCTGTTTTACTGGCTGGCTGAGAGTCTCAGTGAATCCCAGGAAGAGGGGTGCAGGGCCTGGACTCCCCCACACTCCGTGACACGGAGTCTGTGGCCTTGGGACCCAGCAAGGGAACTAGACACCGGGGCTTTTCCGCAGGGTCCCCCTGGTTCAAATCGCCAGCCTGCTCTAAGGCAGTGAGGTGGCATCCACATCCCCCCCCCCCTTAACCAGGGGCAGCAATTTAGTCTTGAGGTTCCCTGCGGAACTGGCCCCCCGGGGTCTATCCCCACTCACCCCTGGGGGGTCACCTAGGCCTCTCCGCTCCCCCACCGCCAGTTCATGCTGCTGCTGCTTCTGCAGCTCTTTCTCGGGCTCTCGCTGTCTCTCACAGTCCTCTGGCTCTCTTGGACTCCGCTCCAATCCCGTCCGTCTCCGATCCCCCGACGGGGAACCCGATCGTGAAGACCCTCGTCTGGTCGTGGACAGGAGTCTTGGGGATGCCTGGCTCCCACTCCAGCTGCTCCCAGATCCTGCTATAGCCCCATTTGGGGTCAGGAATCTGCTCCTTAGAGCGGTCATCCTCCTCCAGCTGCACAATGAACTGTGCTTTGGTGAACTTTCCAATGCTCAACCCTCTCTTTCTGCACAGGGTTACAATGTCCTTCTGTGAGGATGTGACGCAGCAGGGAGGGGGGAGTGTTGACCTGGGAATGTGCCCTGGGGAGACCTGAGAGCCTGTCACCTGAGCCAGGAGGAGGAGGGGGAGGTGACACCTCTGCCCAGGAATGTGGACGGAGGCTGCAGCAGGGAACCTGCTGGGGGGGGTTGGTTTCAGTTTGGGGCTGGGTGGAGGAACACAGGGAACCCCAGGGCTGGGGTCTAAGCTCCCTGCTCCCCCAGAAGGACTTGACTGAGGGGTCCTGGTTGTACCCACAAGCTCTGTCTTGGACTGTGTTCCTGTTGTCCAATAAACCTTCTGTTTTACTAGCTGGCGGAGAGTCACGGTGAATCGCAGGAAGAGGGGTGCAGGGCCCGGACTCCCCCACACTCCGTGACACAGTTCCAGAGCATCGCCCGGGGACTCCGTGACAGGGGGTTTATGGTGTGTGTGTTGTGGTGGGGGTGTATGGGGGGTGTATGGGGTGTTGGGGGGGGGTTATTCGGGGGCGGTGGGGGGGTGGGTGCATGGGGCTGTGTGAGGACAGGCCTTGAGGCTCCCTCTGTATCAGCCCCAGGCTCCTGGCAGTTCACCCCAGGCTCCTGTGACTCAGTCCCTGGTGTGGGGCTAAGCAGGGCCCTTCCCCTGCCCTGTCCCACTCTGGGTCACAGCAGGGGAAACGCCCTCAGCTGAATGGCCCTTCCTTGGGGGGGGGGGGGGGGAATGCCCTCCCTTCCCCCCATCTGGCCGTTTGCACCTTGGTTGACACCTCCGGTCACATCAATATGGGCCCAGGATGAACAGGGTGGGGGGGGGTTGTTTGGCCCAAAGCGACCGGGTGGGGGGCTGGAGGGGCTTGTCCTGGCCCAGCTGCTGCTGGTGAGACGCTCCCCAGGGCCCTTCCTCAGCAGGTCCCTGGACCGCCAGGTCACGGCCCCGCAGCAGCCAAAGGGGCGTCCACGGAGACCCCCCCAGCCGGCCTGCACCGAGCTCAGCTGCGGGCAGCACTGGGGGGGGCCTTGGGGTCACGCCTGGAACCGTCCCCGGTTCTACCCCCTTCGGCGCTTGCTGGGGCGTGAGCGCACTGAGCTCATCCCTGCGGCCAGGGACCGGCGCCCCGTTACCCCCAGCGCCGGCTCCCACCGGCCGAGCCCCTGAGTCCAACCGGACACGAGCCCCGTGCCTGGGGCGGGGACCCGGCGACCAGCCCGTCCTGTGCCCGGGGTCCTGCCCGTCCCGTGTCGCTGTCTGTGTGTCTGTCTGTCGCCCCAGTGTCCTCCCATCCCTGTGTCCGTCTGTGTGTCCCCACACCCACGACCTGCGTGTCCCCGTGTCCGTGTCTGCTTGTGCCATGTCCCCGTGTCCCCTCCCCCAGCGTCGGCCCGTCTCCACCCTCCCACCTCACACCCGGCTGTCGTGGGGACAGTTTTGACATTTTGTTTTATTACAAACAGCATCAATCATGGTACAACCCCCCCAATCAGCCAGTCCCACCCGCTGCGAGCGACACCCCCCACCCCGCACAATCATCACACCCCCCCGAGCAACACAACCGCCCTGCACCTCGGAGGCTGTCCGACAGCGGGAGGCTTGGGGAGGGGCATGCGGAGAGCTGGGAGTGGAGCTGGGGGGCACAGAGCTGTGGGCTGAGATGCTATGGGGTGACTCACTGCCTCACCCCTGCCCCGGGGCTGCCCAGATACACACCCCATGCACCAGCCAGCACCGGGGTGGGGGTGTCAGCTGTTATCCTTCAGCCCCACACACTGACCATCCCCCTCTGCATAACACACCCCCCCAGCCCCGACCCCTGTGCAAAGCAGAGGTGAACCCAGGAGTCCTGGCTCCCAGCCCCCTGCTCTAACCACTCGACCCCCCTCCCCTCCCAGAGCCCCTCAGGAGTCCTGACGGCCCTCACCCGGGGAGGGGACCACACTCATTGTGCCCAGTGGGCAGTGACCGTGCATGGGAGGGAGGGGGTAGTTGGGACTGGAGCTGCCCCTCAGCGAGTGCTGCATGGGGGGGGTGGGGGTGGGAGGGGTGGGGGGGGGTGCAGTGATTCCCGAGAGTCCCAAGCAAATCACAGTCGTTTCTTTCTGATTTCCGAGTAGACGGTGCCGCTCTCCGGGGCGGGGCTGGGGCCCGGGCGGCGGCTTCTGGTCTCCTGCGGTGAAGGCTGGTGTACAATCCTGAATATCTTCGTTACCCTGGAAGACAGGAAAGCCAGATCAAGGACTGCACCAGGGAGAGAACCCAGGAGTCCTGGCTCCCAGCCCCCCCTGCTCTAACCACCAGACCCCACTCCCCTGCCAGGGCCAGAGATAGAACCCAGGAGTCCTGGCTCCCAGCCCCCTGTGACGTTATTGACATAAGCTGGGACCGTATAGATCATTGTTGCAACCAAAGTCCCGTAGTGGCACCAAATCTTGTATAAAGGGGATCAAATCAGGTGTCTAAGACAAGGTTATGGCTGGCTGGTTAGGGTTATGCTGTCTGTGTGTTTGTATCATTTTTGTATTTAAAGTTGTAAGAACTGGCTCTGTACTGTCTGTATTTCAAACTTGTGCTGTGCTTCCGGGGGACACCCCAGACAAGTTGGTGTCAGCTCTGCCTAGCCTGCTGGACGGCCCATTAAGGACCATCAGCGACACACCTGACCCACTGAGAGAAGGCAGACACGCCTGGGGACTCAGCCAGGCAGGCAGGGCCCTGCCTATGGACAGGACTCTGGGGTTTTTCCAGGCCATGGGATGGACAGATTGTCCGTGGGACACACAAAGCAAAGACCACCTGGCAAGAGACTATACAAAGCTGCTGCAGCTCCTCCAGCTGGTCTTCAGTCCTGCTTCCGACCTCTGGAGGGACTTGGCTACAAACAGAAACTCTGAAGAAAGGACTGAAGGACCCATCCCCGCTGGGGATGTTCTCCAGCTCCCTTCATCGGATGCATTCAGTGGAAGGATTGGCAACAGCGTGATTTGTGGGTAAGATCGGATTTGTATATTGACCTGGCTCTGGGGCTTGGTCCTTTGGGATCGAGAACCTTTGTTCTTTTACTGGGGTACTGGTTTTCATCACCGTTTGTCCCCATAACGAGTAGCACTGGTGGGGATACTGGGAAACTGGAGTGTCTAAGGGAATTGCTAGATGACTTGTGGTTAGCCGGTGGGGTGAGACCGAAGTCGTCTCTGGCTGGCTGATTTCAGAGTAGTAGCCGTGTTTGTACTCCTCGTTCTGGCTGGCTGGTTAGTTTGCCTTAGGGGTGGAAAAACTCCAGCCTCGGGCTGTAACTGCCCTGCTTGAAGCACTTTATCCTGAATTGGCACTCTCACTTGGGTCCCACCAGAACCAGCCTCCTTACACCCCCCTGCTCCCCTCCCCTCCCCTCCCACCAGCGGGATAGAACCCAGGAGTCCTGCGGCCGGACACAAAGGCTCCTTACCAAGGTAGGTTTGTTGTCACCGACACCCTGGTCTGAAGGACAGAGACAGGAGACAGACGGGGTTAGAAACACGACAGTCCCGGGGCACAGGCCCCCCCCAGCCAAGCAGTGACCCACCCCCCAGGGGCAGCAGGGCCCGTGCGGAGTTAGTGCCAGCAGGCAAAGCAGCACCAGCTGAGTTAGTGGCTGCAGCCGGCGTGGCCCCCAGGGCTCAGCAGGGGTCCTCAGGGTGGGGGTCTCCTTGCACCAGGATGGTGAACCCGGGAGGGGGGAGGAGGAGGGAAGGGAAGGGAAGGGGAAGCGGGCGTGAGGGGAGTGGAGAAGCGGCGGGGGGGGATGGGGAGGTAATAAGCAGGGAACCCGCTGGCCACATGACCCCCAGCCTGTGTCTCCGCGGTGCTGTCCCAGATTCCCAGCACCAGCGGCTTGGGTTGGGGTGGGGTGGGAGGGGAGCAAGGGGGGGCTGAGGGAGGAAAGGGGGTGGGGGGATCGGAGAAGCAGGGAACCCCAGGCCCCAAGTGCCCCCTCGCCCCATCTCCGCAGTTGCTCCCGAAGTTCCCAACACCGGGGGTGGGGGGCACCCGGAGCCCGTGACACCCACAGCTCAGAGCAGCCACGGGGGACCCGGGACCCAGCCCGGGGGAAGAGAATCCCAGACGGGCTCTTGGAAACTGGGGCTGGCGCGGCTGCGATGTCACTTCCTGTCTGGCCGGGGAGTTTCCCATCATGCCCCTGGGCTTGGCCATCCATCACACTGTGGCATGGGGGAGCGACAGCAGCACTGGCAGAGGTGCAGGCCCCGCCCACACAGCTCACAGGCCCCGCCCAGACAGCTCGCAGGCCCCGCCCACACAGCTCACAGGCCCCGCCCACACGGCACGTGGCATGCAGCTGCGAGGGGCGGGGCTGCTACTTACTGTGGGCGGGCGTGGCCTGGCCTCCGACGGGCGGGCGCTGCTTGGGCCCCCTGGGGAAACAGCAGATTCCACATGATGCCGGGGGTGGGGGGAGAATTGGGCCGTCCCCCACGCCAGGGACGGGGGCAGCAACCAGCCGGCTTCCCCACAATGCGGGCTGCTCCCTCCGGGATGTGCCCCACACTCAGCCCCTGGCTCTCCCTGTGGGGACGGGTAGCTCCGGGGTGGCTCAGGGCGCTGGGTGCCAGCCTGGGCAGGGACTGTTCCCTAGGAGACCTGACACTGTTTCCAAGAAGCGTGTGGGGCGAGATCCCATCCTGGGGAGCAGAGAGGTGGAAGGACCCTTCCCCACAGAGCGAGTGACAAGCAGAGACCCTGAAGTGCAGAGACCTGGGGCTGGGGGGCAGAGAGAGTGACCCCCTCCAGCACCCAGGGGCAGCTCCCAACCCCTCTCCTCACGAGCACTCGGGGCAGCCCCCAGCCCAAGGGACCCCCAGTTCCCCAAGCCGTTCCCCTCCAGTTTTGCAGAGCAGGAAGTAGAGCAGGCCCCCGAGCAACGCCACCCCGGCCAGCGACCCGACGACGATCCCGGCGATGAAGTTGAGTATGGAAGAGGTTCGGGGGGAGAAAAAGGGGGTGTATCAGGGAGGCCAGGCATGACCCCCCCCATGCCCCAGGCTTCCCAATGCTGCTCCCTCTTGCTGCCCAACGTGAGGCCGTGGGGGTTGGAACCGCCACCTGCCCCTCCACCCCCAGAGACATTGGGGGCAGCTCAGCCAGGGGTCCCCTGAGCAGGGGTCTGGACACAGAGAATGGCCGACACCCTGTTTCCTGGCCACTGATGGCCTGGGCCCCTCCTCTGCAAAGGTGCCAACTGAAGGGGCTGGAGAACAAAGACATCAGGTGGCCAGAGGAGGGGCGGGAGAGTTTCAGTTTGGAGCTGGCTGGGGAAATGGAGGGGGGCCCAGATGGGGCTTTGGCCTCCCTGCCCCCCAAGACGGACCTGACTGAGGGTCCTGTTCTCTGCACCTACAAGCTCTGTGTTAGACCATGTCCCTGTCGTCTAATAAACCTTCTGTTTTCCTGGCTGGCTGAGAGTCCCGTCTGACTGCGGAGTTGGGGTGCAGGACCCTCTGGCTTCCCCAGGACCCCGCCTGAGCGGACTCGCTGTGGGACGCGCACGGAGGGGCAGAGGAGGCTGAATGCTCCGAGGTCAGACCCAGGAAGGTGGAAGCCGTGTGAGCTTCTTGCCCTGCAGAGGAGACTTCCCCAGAGTCCTGCCTGGCTTTGTGGGGAGCAGTTCCAGAGCATCGCCCGGGGACTCCGGGACACAAGTTGCTCCTGTTCTCGTTAGTGGCGGTGTCATTGAGAACCCAGCCGTAGCTCGGCGCTGGGATGGAGTTGGCGACGCACAACAGGGTCAGAGGGGTCCCCAGGGGCGTGTCGGGTCCTGGTGCGTCTATCCTGGCAGAGTCTGGCCCGTCTACACAGACAGGGACAGGGTCAGTAGATGGATGGCACCCGTGAGAGATCCCCGTATTAACAGACCCGGTGCCCTACCCCAGAGATGGCTGCATCTCTGTGGCTGGGCGATGCCAGCAGGGCCAGGGGCAGCGTGGCCGGGGGACGGGGCTGTAGTTACTCACAGGCCCCCACCTCGGTGCTGGGCTCACTGCGTTCGGTGCTGACGGGGTTCCTGGCCTCGCACTGGTAGGCGCCGGCATCGCCCCGGGTGACACCCAGCACCGTGAGGGTCCGGTTGTCAGGGGACAGCAGCAGCCGGTCACTGGGCGTGAAGTACGACCCATCCCAGAGCACGGTGTCAGCGCTGGGGGAAGTTTTGCACGTGAGAGTGAAGGTCCCGTTCTCCAGCACCTGGGTTTGGTTCGGCGTCACTGAGGGCCTGGGCAGCATTTCTGTGTCCCTGCCCCTCCATCTGCCCGGGATCGGGGCTGCTGTCCTGCGGGATTGTGGGAAGGGTCCTGGTGCCATTGTCCCACGGGATAGTTTGGAAGCTTCTTTTGGCTTTTGCCACCACAGACCATCCGAGACAGAGAACGAGGGGGTTCTCCTGCCCTAGGATAAATCCTCAGCAGCTGGAGTCCTGTGATTTTTGGTAGAATCTCGGCTTCCATTTAATAAAAGGGAAGTTTCTGGGCCATATGAATGAGGAGAAAAAATGGAAATCACAACCCGACAAGACCCTGGGTCCCGACAGCGAAGGCACAGGCCCGACCAGGAGCTGGATTTAAATCTTGTAATTTTTAAGCCAATCTTGTGATTGTTTGGGGCTGGTTCCAATGTCTGGAGCTGCCGGGCAGGCGGGGCCCCTCCCCGGCCACTGGTCTTCGAGCTTAGAGAGAGCTGCATCCTCCTGTGGAATTCTGCAGAGATGCCACCGAGATGGGGCGGAGCAGGAGGAGAATTGTTTGTAATAGTTTTATGAATCCTCTGTGTGCCTCGGTTTCCCCCACACTTTGGATTGCTATCCAGTGGGGGGAAAGGATTATGTTTGCTCTCAGGGCAGACACAGGCTTGTGTGTGTTGCCTGAGTGGACGGACTGGGTCATTAAAAGCCTGTCCAAGGCCAGTCCATAGCAATGGAAAGTCCAAGAAGACAAGAAAGCCCAGTCCCCAGGACACTGACCCCGAGCAACCCAGGGGGAGATGGGTTGCCTGGCTCTTGGCAGGGAAGCTGAGCAGAGACCCCAGGTCGAGAGCAAGGGACTGGAAGGTGTGAGGTGGGGAAACGCGATGGTTTCTGAAAGGAGCCAGGGGTTTCTCACCTGGGAACTGGCTCAGGGCTTGTCTGCAGCTCTTCGTGAAGACGCTGGGGGTGGGGGGTTTCTCCCGTCGGTGGCGGTACTCCCCCTCCCCGAGAGGCGGTGGGTGCATTGAGGGGAGAAGTCTGTCTGCACCGGGGTCGGGACGGTGTCACCGCGTTGCTCAGGGACACCCCCCAAGCGATGCAGTGACACCGACGTAAGTTGGTAGCGTGGACCAAGCCCAAGGAAGGGAGACAGAGCCGGACCGTGGGCTCGCGGCAGCTTGGCCGGGCTCTGGCTGACCAGGCTGGGCTCTGCACTGACCTTCCCATCTCAGCACAGAGCTCAGGGCCGCCTAGGCCACAGCCAGGGACCGACGGACCTGACGGACCACCCTGGCTGAGGGGTGTCAATCCCTGTGGGGGCACCAGGCCCCCAGCAGCCCGGCTCCGCTGGCCGCGCCCGGCAGAGCTCCCGGGGTGAGGCAGGGGCTGGCGCCCAGGGGCTCCGTCTCGGAGGCGTGGGGAGGGGGCCGGGGAGGGGAAAGGGGTGTGACGCTGTCTAACCAGACAGATCAGCTCAGGCTACGGCCACAGGGAATTCACTGGGTGCAGCGACGAAGGGCTGTCAAGAGGTCCTGGTGGGTCCAAGCCGTTCGCTTGTAGATTAAAGGGAGACGTCGGTGTCTTGTCTGCACTGATCTGTAGCGTGTTAGTTCACGAGACGTTACCCTGCTCGTCACTGGCCCCCAATCACAGGTGTCTCGGCGTTTAGGTGGGAATTCACCTGGGGTGCGAAACTGCCTGAGACCTAAGGAAGGTTGTTTCTGTCACAAGGCATTTACAGGGCCTTTCCCAGCAAGCGGGGTCGAGGCCTCAGAATTGCCAGTGAAGCCTCCTGTTAACTCCAAAGCAGGAACCGTCGAGGGAGAGTGGAAATGCCCAGCCTGCCTGCACGGGCTGCTCACCCGCGCCCACGTGGGCGAAGGGCCCGGCAGCTTGTCGCTCGCCCGGGAAGAAGATCCATAAACACGCCTGGCAGCAACTCGTCCCTTTCTCGCAGCTGGGAAATCTTTGGGTAGTTTAGTCGAGACACTGGCTGCAGCGTTGTCTTTGGGGCGAGGTGAAAAGCATCCACTGACCGGGGTAAGTGACGGGCCTTTGGGGTCGGGAGCGACCCAAGGGGGTGGCTCTGGGGTTTAATAACCTCTCCTCACGCAGCCCAGTTTGCGGGGTGGGAAGATGGGCTCCTTGTAAACCCTGCTGCAGTGATGCGGGAGTGCACACTCGTTACTGGGCGGGGGAAATCTAATCACCGAGCACACCGCCAGCTGGGGGGTCTGCCCTGTTTTCTGACACTCTGCCGGAGACTGGCACTCGCAGTGGGGAGCCGCTCCAGCCAGCACGACAAGGGGGACCCCTGGGGGTCTGGCACATCGCAGGGTCCCTCGAGGGGCTGCTCCAGAGCTGGGGGCGCAGCAGGGGGCCTGGGAGCTGGCGGCGCTGGGTGGGGGCGGCTGGCAGGGAGACACTCGCACAAGGAAATAAACAGCAAATGTTGGCACAAACAAGAGAGCGAAGGAGGAAGCAGCTGGGCAGGTGCAGCTCCCCTCCCCCAGCAGGGCTGCCCCGGGCAGGGAGTGGAGCCACGGGACAAAGTCCCTGGCATCCGTCAAAGACACGGCACGTCTGGCTGGGATGCAAAGCCAGGGCGGGCACATGGCAGGCGCCCATTTGGCTGGCATCCCGCTTCCCTGAGCCGTACGAATCCTGCAGCGATCCCCCTGCCCATACAGCTCTCCCCTGGGGATCCCCTAAGCCCTGACCCCTGAGCCACCCCTGCCAAACAGCCAGAGGTGCCGGGATCTCAGTGCATGGGGGAAACAAGCCACTTCCAATAAACGCCCAGCGCTCCGCTGACATGAGCAACCGAGTGTGGGACCCGGAGATGGGGGAACACAGAGCACCTGGCATGGGGGGGGACGGGGGGAAACTGGAGAAAGGGGAATGGGGGGCACGCAGAGCCATGGGCATGGCAGGCATGGGGGAAATCGCATCCAGTCAAGACCCCGGATCCAGACAGTGAAGACACGGCCCCAACCAGGAGCTCGATTTACATCTTGTGATTTACACGCTGATCTCATGATCGTTTTGCTCCAGTGCCAAGGTCCATGAGCTGCACGGCTGCCAGGTCGGGGCAGTGAGCGACAGGAGACCGGCAGGAAGCTGGACAGGACCAGAGCGCAGGGGGATGTGGCTGGACAGACAGTGAAATAGCCGAGCGCCCAGTGCGGGGAGTGGGATCGGTGCAGGCAGTGACAGGTGACCGAGCGGAGTCTGATCCAGACTGGAGACAGACCAGAGCGTCCCCTGGGGAACAGAGCCCGAGGGGTGAATCCAGAACTGAGCTGAAGACCCCAGACCCGGCTTCAGAGACAGGAAGGGCCCAGGGCGCAGGAACGGTGCTGACCCACGGGGTTGGTGCACAGAGGGACAGGGGACGTCCCATGCAGACAGGGAGCCCGGCTGGAGACAGAACAGATCCGGAGTTGCCAGGGCACTGGCTGGACAGACAAGTGAGTGTGGGGCACGGTGCCCGGCTACTCACCCTCCACCACGATCTCCATCCTAGCCGTGAGGCCGGTGACGGAGTTGTGAGCCTGGCACTTGTACCTGCCCAGCTGATCCAGGCTTGTGAGGTTAACAGTCAAGATGCTCTCGGTCTCGTTCGTGTCGGTGCCGTTGAGAAACCAGGGATAGCTCGGGGCTGGGACAGAGTCGGCGAGACACACGTCAGGGACAGAGGGGACCCGAGGGTCAGGCCGATGGGTCCTGGAGAGTCTATCCTGGCGGAGTCTGGCCCATCTGCACACAGTGGGAGGAGATCAGGGGGAGGGATGGCACCAGTAGGACAAGTATAAACAGGTGCCATGTCCCACCCTACAGTGGCTGCATCTCCGTGGCTGGGCGATGCCGGCAGGGCCAAGGGCAGCGCGGCCGGAGGACGGGGCTGTCACGGAGTCCCTGGGCGATACTCTGGAACTGCTCCCCATGAAGCCAGTCAGGACTCTGGGGCAGTCGCCTTTCTGTGAGCAGCCTGTCTTCAGGACACACCGCTCACACAGCTTCCACCTTCCTGGGTCTGACCTCGGAGCATTCAGCATCCTCTGCCCCTCCGTGCGCTTCCCCCAGCGAGTCCGCTCAGGCAGGGCTCCTGGGGAAGCCAGAGGGTCCTGCACCCCAACTTCGCAGTCAGACTTGATTCTCAGCCAGCCAGTAAAACAGAGGTTTATTAGATGACAGGAATATGGTCTAAAACAGAGCTTGCAGGTGCAGAGAACAGGACCCCTCAGCTGGGTCCATTTTGCGGGGGGGGGGGGGGGGGGGCAGTGAGCCAGACAACCACGTCTGCACTTCACTCCATGTCCCAGCCAGCCCCCAACTGAAACTCCCTCCAGCCCCTCCTCCTCTGGGCTTTGTTCCTTTCCGGGGCCAGGAGGTCACCTGATTCCTTTGTTCTCCAACCCTTTAGCTCTCACCTTGCAGGGGGGAAGGGCTCAGGCCATCAGTTGCCAGGAAACAGGGTGTCGGCCATTCTCTTTGTCCAGACCCCTGTACACACCTGCCCTCTAGGGCTCTGCAATGATCATACACCCTTCTCCCACCCCCTAGATACTTAAGAACTGCATAGGGGAAACTGAGGCACCCCCACAATATTCGGAGGAAACATTAAGAACAGTCCCACTTCGTCACATCTCTCCCCCCTTCGAGATCGAACTGAGCGGGGTCACTTTACCCGGTGACCTGGGGAAGTTCGAAGCCACCAACGTTCCCATGGATGCCCCAGCATCTCTCCCATTCCTTGCTAGGAGTTACACCAGGCCCTTCCAGTTTCACGCCCTCCCTTAGGTCGGGGGTGGTTGATAGCACTCGCAGGCCGCATGTGGGAAGGTTTCTGCGACCCGTGCCCTTTGGCCACCCCAAAACCCCAGGGGGTCAAACTGGGATTGGGTCTTCTCCCCGACAAGCTGGCCATCACCTTCCGCTCCCACTGGGGGTCCGAGGGGCCTGGCCCCAGGAAACTCCACACAGACATATAGGTTGGGGTCGGGAGTGGGAGCCTGTCCACCTCCCCACCCATCTGGCTGACGGAGTCTACGGCCTTGGGACCCAGCAAGGGAGCTAGACACCGGGGCTTTTCCGCAGGATCCCCCTGGTTCAAATCTCCAGCCTGCTCAAAGGCAGTGAGGTGGGCATCCACATCCCCCCCTCCTTAACCAGGGGCAGCAATTTAGTCTCGAGGTTCCCTGCGGAGCTGGCCCCCCGGGGTCTATCCCCACGCACACCTGGGAGGTCCCCTAGGCCTCTCCGCTCCCCCACAGCCAGTTCATGCTGCTGCTGCTTCTGCAGCTCTTTCTCGGGCTCTCGCTGTCTCTCATAGTCCTCTGGCTCTCTCGGACTCAGCTCCAATCCCGTCCGTCTCCGATCCCCGGATGGGGAACCCGATCGTGAAGACCCTCGTCTAGTCAGGGACAGGAGTCTTGGCGATGCCTGGCTCCCACTCCAGCTGCTCCCAGATCCTGCTATAGCCCCATTTGGGTCAGGAATCTGTCCCTTAGAGCGGTCATCCTCCTCCAGCTGCACGATTAACTCTGCTTTGTTGAACTTTCCAATGCTCAACCCTCTCTTTCTGCACAGGGTTACAACGTCCTTCTTAAGGAGATGGTGACAGGCCATCACTCTGCTCTTCCCAAGTTGTTGTGGACTCACAGGCCTATGTGCTCTCAGCTCCCCACGGTTTCCAGGGAGAACCCCTAGTGTGCCAGCCCTTCTCAAGGTCACCACCTCTTTGCCAGGGTCGAGCTGCAGACTCCTCCGCCCCTGGGACCGCTCGCTGCAATCCCCCGGGGGACCCTGTTACTGCAAAAGTCCTTCTCTCTGGTCACACACTCCCAGGGGTTAACCGCCCCCTGAAACCGTCTCTCTCTGAATCTTCAGCACACCTGGTCCCCATCAATCCCCCTTCGTTTTACTGTTCCCCAGTCACTTACTGCCGGAAGCGCCGTCCACGGGGTGCAGTATATCCCACCGCTGCCACCAGTTGTCACGGAGTCCCTGGGCGATACTCTGGAACTGCTCCCCATGAAGCCAGTCAGGACTCTGGGGCAGTCGCCTTTCTGTGAGCAGCCTGTCTTCAGGACACACCGCTCACACAGCTTCCACCTTCCTGGGTCTGACCTCGGAGCATTCAGCATCCTCTGCCCCTCCGTGCGCTTCCCCCAGCGAGTCCGCTCAGGCAGGGCTCCTGGGGAAGCCAGAGGGTCCTGCACCCCAACTTCGCAGTCAGACTTGATTCTCAGCCAGCCAGTAAAACAGAGGTTTATTAGATGACAGGAATATGGTCTAAAACAGAGCTTGCAGGTGCAGAGAACAGGACCCCTCAGCTGGGTCCATTTTGCGGGGGGGGGCAGTGAGCCAGACAACCACGTCTGCACTTCACTCCATGTCCCAGCCAGCCCCAAACTGAAACTCCCTCCAGCCCCTCCTCCTCTGGGCTTTGTCCCTTTCCGGGGCCAGGAGGTCACCTGATTCCTTTGTTCTCCAACCCTTTAGCTCTCACCTTGCAGGGGGGAAGGGCTCAGGCCATCAGTTGCCAGGAAACAGGGTGTCGGCCATTCTCTTTGTCCAGACCCCTGTACACACCTGCCCTCTAGGGCTCTGCAATGATCATACACCCTTCTCCCACCCCCTAGATACTTAAGAACTGCATAGGGGAAACTGAGGCACCCCCACAATATTCGGAGGAAACATTAAGAACAGTCCCACTTCGTCACAGGGGCTGCAGCTACTCACAGGGCACGGTGACTTTCCTGGGCTCACTGAGGTTGGTGCTGACGAGATTCCCGACCTCGCACCAGTAGGCGCCGGTGTCGGCCCGGGGAGCATTTGGCACCGTGAGGGTCCAGCTCTCCGAGGACAGCCCCAGCCCCTCACTGGGTACAAGGTAAGACCCGTCCCGGAGGCAGAGCACGGTGTCGGTGCGGGGGGAGCTGTTACACGGGAGGGTGAAGGTCCCATTCTCAGGGTCGGGTTTGGCGGCACCGGGGGCCTGGGCAGCATTTCTGTGCAGGGAACAGAGAGAGCGTCAATGTGTATCCTGGCCCTCCAGTCGCCAGGGACCAGGGCCACCATCCCATGGGATTGTGAGAAGGGGCCTTTGACCATTTCCACCACAGACCGTCTCAGAGAAGGAACGATGGGGTCTCAGATGGAGGCGTTGGCCAATTCCTGCCATGTTGGGTGCCCCCTTTTAAATCCTCAGCTCCTGGAGTCCTGTGATTTTCAGGAGAATCTTCACTTTCATTTAACAAAGAGCAAGTTTCTGGCCCTTTTGATTGGGGTGAAAATGTGGAAACTGCAACCCGAAGAGATCCTGGGTCCCGACAGCGAAGATACGGCTCTGACCAGGACCTGGATTTAAAGCCTGATTTGTATCCCGATCTCATGAATGTGCAGGTCCGGCTCCGAGGGCTGTGAGCTGCACTGGCCATCAGGTTGGTCCAGTGAGTGACAGGAGACAGGCAGGAAGCTAGACAGCACCAGAACGCAGGGGGATGTGGCTGGACAGACAGTAAAAGAGCTGAGAGCGCCCAGTGCGGGGAGTGGGATCGGTGCAGGCGGTGACAGGCGACAGGGAGTGTCTGATCCAGACTGGAGACAGACGGGAGCGTCCCCTGGAGAACAGAGCCCGAAGGGTGAATCCAGAACTGAGCTGAAGTCCCCAGACCCGGCTTCAGAGACAGGGAGGGCCCAGGGCGCAGGAACGGTGCTGACCCGTGGGGCTGGTGCACAGAGTGACAAGCGACAGGGGACGTCCCATGCAGACAGGGAGCCCGGCTGGAGACAGGACAGACCTGGTGTTACTGGGGCACCGGCTGGACAGACAGCGATGCAGCTCCCAGGGCTCAGTTTGCCAGTAGACTGAGGCCATCGTGGGGGCACGGTGCCCGGCTGCTCACCCTGTACTTGGATCTCCAGGATGGCGTTCCTTGAGCTGAGGGGGAAGACAGTGATGGCCACACAAGTGTAATTCCCAGGGTGGCTGACGGAGAGATTGGTGACCTGGAGCTCAGAGCCGGAGCCGGAGCCGCTCGCCTGGAGCTCATTGAAAAGCCAGATGTACACTAGAGCCGGGCTGGGGTGGTCTCGGCAGAGCAAATTGAGGGCGGAGCCCTCAGCATAAACCTTCTGGCTGGGGGTGTGACGATGTGAAGCAGCAGGGAGGGGGGAGTGTTGACCTGGGAATGTGCCCTGGGGACGGGAGACCTGAGAGCCTGTCACCTGAGCCAGGAGGGGGAGGGGGAGGTAACACCTCTGCCCGGGAATGTGGACGGAGGCTGCAGCAGGGAACCTGCTGGGTGGGTTTAGTTTTCAGTTTGGGGCTGGGAGGAGGAACACAGGGAACCCCAGGGCTGGGGTCTAAGCTCCCTGCTCCCCCAGAAGGACTTCACTGAGGGGTCCTGGGTGTACCCACAAGCTCTGTTTTGGACTGTGTTCCTGTTGTCCAATAAACCTTCTGTTTTACTGGCTGGCTGAGAGTCTCAGTGAATCCCAGGAAGAGGGGTGCAGGGCCTGGACTCCCCCACACTCCGTGACAACTGGTGGCAGCGGTGGGATCTACTGCACCCCGTGAACGGCGCTTCCTGCAGTAAGTGACTGGGGAACAGTAAAACGAAGGGGGATTGACGGGGACCAGGTGTGCTGAAGATTCAGAGAGAGACGGTTCCAGGGGGCGGTTAACCCCTGGGAGTGTGTGACCAGAGAGAAGGACTTTTGCAGTAACAGGGTCCCCCGGGGGATTGCAGCAAGCGGTCCCAGGGGCGGAGGAGTCTGCAGCTCGACCCTGGCAAAGAGGTGGTGACCTCAAGAAGGACTGGCACACGAGGGGTTTTTCCTGGAAACCGTGGAAAGCTGCCCGGCCTGGGAGTGGCCAGCAGGGAGATGTACGCTAAACGCCTTAAGAGCGACCTGGTGGAGCTGTGCAGGCAGAGGGGGCTGCGCATTGGGAGGTCCACCAAGGAACAGCTGATTGCCCAGTTGGAGGAGAGGGATCGCTTGGACGACCCGATCCCTGTCCCTGAGGGAAGCCGCCCGGGGGATGCAGCGTGGGCCCTGGGGCCTGACCAGGCTGGGAGGGGTCAGACTGCTGCCCAGGACACCCCGAGACCCTCTCTACCTATGCCTGGGGGAGGGGTTGGGGGAAGCCCAGCGAATACTGAGGGCACCCTGACCCCAGCAGCCAGCAGGGGATCCTCCCGGCGGAGCTCCCCATCCCTGGAGCGGATGCGGCTGGAATGGGAGAGGGAGAGGAAAATGAGGGAGCTGGAGGATCATGAAAAACAACGTCAACATGAGGAGAAACAACGTCAACATGAGCAGGAGGAGAAGGAGAGGGAGCATCAGGAGAAGGAGAAACAAAGACAGCATGAACTGGAGCTGGCCAGGCTGAGGAGCAGTGGGGCCCCGGCTGCGGTGAGTGAGGGGGACCCAAGACCGCAAGGAGCTTTGATAAGTGCTTCCTGGCCCAGCGGAAGGAGGGGGAGGACATCGATAGCTTCCTGACGGCCTTTGAGAATGCCTGCGAGATGCACAGGGTTGACCCTGCAGACAGGCTCCAGTTCCTCACCCCCTTACTGGACCCCAAAGCCGTGGAGGTCTACAGCCGGATGACAGGGGCAGAGGCAGGGGACTATGAACTGTTCAAACAGGCCCTGCTCTGTGAGTTTGGGCTGACCCCCGAGATGTACCGGAGAAGGTTCCGGGGTCAGCGTAAAACGCCTGAGGTCACCTACCTACAACTGGTCAACAGGATGCAGGGATATGCCCGCAAGTGGACAGCGGGGGCCCAAACTAAAGAGGACCTGCTTGACCTAATCGTACTGGAGCAACTGTATGAACAGTGCCCTTCCGACCTGAGGCTGTGGCTGGTGGACAAAAAGCTCGCGAACCCCCAGCACGCAGGGCAGCTGGCCGACGAGTTTGTGAACAGTCGGTCAGGGGGTAGCAGGGAGGAGTCCCAAAAGAACAGGCCCCCCCCGATGCAGAGAGAGAGTCACCATGGGGCCTCCCAGCGGGGAAATAGGGAGAACCCCCTCCAAAGGGGAGCGCCTGGTGTCGGGCCCCTCCGACCCGCTCGAGGGGACCAACGTGACCTGAGCTGCTATCACTGTGGCCAGAGAGGCCACGTACGGGCCCAGTGCCCCGGGCTCAGGGACAAACTGAGCAGACCCAACCTACCCAGGGTTAACTGGGTAGGGACTCAGCTGGACGAGGGGCAGATGACCCAGGAAAGGGGGGCTACCAGTTTACCACCTGCTCAGGAGGGAAAAGTACCCCCGGCCAGCCCCGCCAGAGGGCTAGAGGCTCTGGACTCAGGGTGCTCGGTTTACAGGGTGGGCGCGGGGCTGTCCCTCCGGAGAGAGTGCCTTGTTCCCCTGGAGGTGGATGGGAGGAAGGTCAATGGATACTGGGATACGGGGGCGGAGGTGAGGCTGGCCCGGCCCGAGGTGGTGGCCCCAGATCGGGTGGTGCCCAACACCTACCTGACCCTGACGGGGGTGGGTGGGACCCCATTTAAGGTGCCCGTGGCAAGAGTACACCTGAAATGGGGGGCCAAGGAGGGCCCCAAGGATGTGGGGGTACACCACCATTTGCCCACTGAAGTTTTGATGGGGGGAGACCTAGAGGACTGGCCAAGCGACCCCCAGACCGCCCTGGTTGTGACCCGTAGCCAGAGCCGGCGAGGGGCACTGCACCCTGACCTGGGGGAGGGTACCACACCGGAGGCTCAAGACCCTACTCGGGTGGGGAGGGGGCGCCAAGGGGCACGGCTCAGAGAGGCGGAGGCCTCAGACCTGACCACTGAGGGGGAACCGGGCCCCATCCCTTCCCCAGCCACTGAGTTCCAGGCCGAGTTGAGGAAAGATCCCTCCTTGCGGAAGCTCAGGGACCTGGCCGACCTCAGTGTGGGACGGACCATGAGGAGAGGCTGCCAGGAGAGGTTCCTGTGGGAGAAGGGGTTCCTGTACCGAGAATGGGCTCCCCCAGGGGAAGGGGAGTCCTGTGGGATCAGGAGGCAGCTGGTGGTCCCCCAGAAGTATCGCCGCAAGCTCCTGTACCTGGCCCATGACATCCCCCTCGCAGGGCACCAGGGAATCCGGCGCACCCGGCAGAGGTTGCTACAGAACTTTTACTGGCCCGGGGTCTTTACCACCGTCCGGCAGTATTGCCGATCCTGTGACCCCTGTCAGAGGGTGGGGAAGGCCCGGGACAAGGGGAAAGCGGCTTTGAGACCTTTGCCCATCATAGAGGAGCCTTTCCAGAAGGTGGCCATGGACATTGTGGGGCCTCTCGGCAAGACGACCCGGTCGGGGAAGAAATACATTCTGGTGGTGGTAGATTTCGCCACCCGCTACCCCGAGGCAGAGCCCTTAGCTTCCATTGAAGCAGACACCGTGGCAGATGCGCTCCTGACCATTTTCAGCCGAGTGGGGTTCCCCAGGGAAGTCTTGACAGACCAAGGCTCCAACTTCATGTCGGCCCTGCTCCGGTGCTTGTGGGAGAAATGTGGGGTCCGGCACGACTGGGCCTCAGCGTATCACCCCCAGTCCAATGGGCTGGTGGAGAGGTTTAACGGGACGCTAAAGATGATGCTGAAAACCTTTATGAACCAGCACCCGCAGGATTGGGACAAGTCCTTACCTCACCTGCTGTTCGCGTACAGGGAGGTGCCCCAGGAGTCTACCGGATTTTCGCCTTTCGAACTGTTATATGGACGGAGGGTGAGGGGCCCCCTGGACCTGATGAGAGACGAGTGGGAGGGGAAGGCCACTCCCGATGGAGAGTCAGTGGTGGAGTATGTCCTGATCTTCCGAGAGAGACTGGCTGAACTCATGGGCCTGGCCAGGGAGAATCTGGCCAGAGCCCAGAGGAAGCAGAAGGTCTGGTATGACCGCACGGCGCGGGCCCGGGCCTACGCCACCGGGGATCTGGTGATGGTTCTCATCCCCGTGAGAAAGAACAAACTACAGGCCGCCTGGGAGGGCCCGTTCAAGGTCGTCAAGCAGCTCAATGAGGTAAACTATGTGGTGGAGCTGTCGAACCGGGCCCACCACCGCCGGGTGTACCATGTGAATATGATGAAGCCATATTATGCCAGGGGGAATGTGGTGTTAGCTGTGTGTGGACATTGGGAGGAGCAGGGAGATGACCCTTTAGTAGATCTGTTCCCTGGGACCAGAGCTGGTTCCCCCCTGGAAACAATTCCCCTCTCGGATCAGCTCACCCCTGCCCAGCAAGCTGAGGTCAGGGGGGTGCTGCATCCGTACCGACAGCTGTTTTCCAACCAGCCTGGACGCACTAATCTGACTGTCCACCGGGTGCAGACAGGGTCGCACCCGCCGATAAGATGCTCCCCCTTCCGAGTCACGGGGAAAACTGCTCAGGACCTGGAAAGAGAGGTCCGGGACATGCTGGCTTTGGGGGTGATCCAGCCATCGGCCAGCCCTTGGGCCTCGCCGGTGGTGCTGGTCCCCAAAAAGGACGGGTCGGTCCGGTTCTGTGTGGACTATCGGAAGCTCAATGCCATCACTGTATCTGATGCCTACCCCATGCCCAGGCCGGACGAGCTCCTAGACAAGCTGGGAGGAGCTCGGTACCTTACCACCATGGACCTTACAAAGGGCTACTGGCAAGTGCCGCTGGATGCAGAGGCCCGGCTGAAATCGGCCTTTATCACCCCTCTGGGGCTCTATGAGTTCCTGACCCTGCCTTTCGGCCTCAAGGGAGTGCCGGCCACCTTCCAGCGCCTGGTGGACCAGCTCCTGAGGGGGATGGAGAGTTTTGCCGTGGCGTATATTGACGACATCTGTGTCTTTAGCCAGACCTGGGAGGACCACGTGTCCCAGGTTAGACAAGTGCTGGACCGACTCCAGGGGGCTGGGCTGACTGTCAAAGCGGAGAAGTGCAAGGTGGGGATGGCTGAAGTATCTTACCTGGGCCATCTGGTGGGGAGCGGCCGCCTAAAGCCGGAACCGGCCAAGGTGGAGGTGATCAGAGACTGGCCCGCTCCCCACACCAAAAAGCAGGTCCAAGCCTTTATTGGGATGGCAGGATACTACCGAAGATTTGTGCCCCACTTTAGCGCCATAGCGACCCCCATCACGGAGCTATGCAAGAAGGGGAAGCCAGACAAGGTGGTCTGGACCGAGCAGTGCCAGGAGGCTTTCCGGGCGCTGAAGGAGGCTCTGGTCAGTGGCCCAGTTCTGGCAAACCCAGACTTTGACAAGCCCTTTGTGGTGTTCACCGACGCCTCCGACACGGGACTGGGGGCGGTGTTAATGCAGGAGGATGAAAAGGGGGGGAGACACCCCATCGTGTACCTGAGCAAGAAGTTGCTACCCCGGGAGCAACACTATGCGGCCATCGAGAAGGAGTGCCTGGCCATGGTGTGGGCCCTCAAGAAACTAGAGCCCTATCTCTTCGGGCGACACTTCACCGTCTACACCGACCACTCTCCCCTGACCTGGCTGCACCAGATGAAAGGAGCCAACGCCAAACTCCTGAGATGGAGCCTGCTCCTGCAGGATTACGACATGGACGTGGTCCATGTGAAGGGAAGTGCCAACCTGATAGCGGATGCGCTGTCCCGGAGAGGGGGCCCCGAACTTCCCCAGGTCACTGGTCACAGTGACCCCGCTCAGTTCAGTCTCGAAGGGGGGAGAGATGTGACTATGTGAAGCAGCAGGGAGGGGGGAGTGTTGACCTGGGAATGTGCCCTGGGGACGGGAGACCTGAGAGCCTGTCACCTGAGCCAGGAGGGGGAGGGGGAGGTGACACCTCTGCCCGGGAATGTGGACGGAGGCTGCAGCAGGGAACCTGCTGGGTGGGTTTAGTTTTCAGTTTGGGGCTGGGAGGAGGAACACAGGGAACCCCAGGGCTGGGGTCTAAGCTCCCTGCTCCCCCAGAAGGACTTCACTGAGGGGTCCTGGGTGTACCCACAAGCTCTGTTTTGGACTGTGTTCCTGTTGTCCAATAAACCTTCTGTTTTACTGGCTGGCTGAGAGTCTCAGTGAATCCCAGGAAGAGGGGTGCAGGGCCTGGACTCCCCCACACTCCGTGACAGGGGGTGATCGTGGGCCCCCCGGAGCGAACACAGGAGAGCCGCGTGTTGGGGGGGGCTGGGGGAGGGCAGGCTGCTCCGGCTGCAGAGAACTCGCTGCCCAAGGGAACTAGATCCAACCGTTACCCGAGGCACAGGGGAGCAGCCAAGGGGGGCGCATGTCCCGGGGTGGGGTAACATGCTCCTGCCCCGTGGAGCTCCAGCCTGGCCCCACACTGGGGAGTAAACACCAGCTGACCCCAATCCTGCTGGGGTGCGAGGGAGCGTCCCATGGTCACAGGGGCTGTGGGGTGAAACCGGGATGGACCCGGAGCCCGACGGACAGGACGTGGGGCAGAGACGGAGACAGAGCAGGGAGCACGGGCTGCGCTCAGGGCAGAGGGTGGGTGAGAGACATGCACCAGGCTCACGTCCGATTCCCGCGCAGGGCAAAGACAGGGAGCCGAGGGGAGGCAGGAGGGGTCACAAGCGACCAGGCGCTGGGCACAGACAGGCAGAGACGGCAGCGCGGGCTGCGCCGAGGAATGGAATCCGGAGCGATGGACGATCCAGATTCTGGACACCTGGGAACGGCCCACGGGGAAGAGACCCCACGGGGGTGAAACGGGAACTGACCAGGCACCGAGAGAGCCGGCGCTGGGTGCAGAGCCGGCGAGAGCGGGCGCACGAGGGGCTGATGGAACTAGTGACCGGCTGACGGCTGATGCAGCTCTGGCGAAGCACAGACGCTCGGGGGTTAAACCAGGCCTGGCCAGGAGGGAAGAGCAGGCGCTGGGGAGAGCCCAAGAGAGCCGGCACCCCCTGCGTGGGTGGGTGATATCGGCGCAGTGAGGGAGGGAGAGGACGGCCCCGAGGGTGGCGAGGGGGCAGGACAGAGCCGCACTGACCCGGCTGATGGCAGACGGGGTGTTGGGGGCAAGGCGCAGGCTCTGCAGTGCAGAGCGACGGGGTCATTCATCAACGGGCAACAGTCTGGCTTCGGATCCCGCGTCAAGAGAGACGGGGCCAGCGACGCGGGAACGAATCTCAGACTGGAGCCCCGGGCCCGGCTGCTGAAAGGGCAGCATGGACAGCAGGGCTGGCGCATGGTGACAGGGCACCGTTGGATCCAGACTGGAGACAGGCGGGAGCGTCCCCCAGAGAACAGAGCCTGAGGGGTGGATCCAGGCCAGCCCCAGAGCCCTGGCTGCAGAGACAGGGAGATCCCAGCGGGCAGGGATGATGCTGACCCATGGGGTCGGTGCAGGGAGTGACAGGGGACGTCCCACGCAGACAGGGAGCCTGGCTGGAGACAGGACAGACCCGGGGCAGCTGAGCGCCGGCTGGCCGGACTGACAGAGCCCCCAGCACCCCACGTGCCCAAGACAGAGGCAGGCGTGGGGCGCGGTGCGCAGCTGCTCACCCGGCACCGCGATCGCCAGGTCGGCGCTGTCGTAGTGGGGTGTGAGGACGCTGTCGGCTCTGGGGTTTCTGTGCCCGAGTGGTTCACAGAGAGACTGAGGATCAGGAACTCGGACAGCGGCCCCTCTTCCTGGGTCTGCATCCCACCGTGACACCACGCGCCCCCCACGGCCAGGTTAGTGTCCGCGACCCAGGGCAGGCTCAGATTAGAGCCCGCAGCGTAGAGCTGCTGATGGGGCTGATCACGGGGGTCAGGCCCGAATGGAGCAAACACAGGACGGTCGCACACCTCCACAGGGCAGGGAGAGCCCCAGCACCAGATACCCAGAGCTGGCGCCAATGCCCAGGGCTGCCCCGGGGCCCAGGGACCCGGCCTCCTGAAGGAACACAGTGGGGAACAGATTGGAGGGCGAAACCCCCGCTCCTGCTTTATTGGAAGATCCCTCGATCGACGGCTAACTCGGGGCTGATCCCTGAGCTGGCTCAAGTCCCCGTCAGGCCCGGGTGAGGGATGGTCTGAAGCGTCTCCAGAGGCTGATACGGGTGGTTATAAGCCCCCTGCTGAGCTGCTGGGCTCTGTGACGACTGATCCCCTGGTCACTAAATCAGGGCAGAGAAGAGCCACAGAAGCGATTCAGGGCGGGCGGAAATGCTTTGGAGCGAGCGACTGGCAGAGCTCGATGCGTTGAGCTTCTTGGAGCTCTGTGCGAGTGTCTGTCTGACAACAGCGCGTCAGCCCCTCCGTGGGGAGATAACACCAGGCCTGGGAGCAGAGCAAGGCCGAGCGAGAAGGAACGGCTGGAAGTTCAAGGCAGACACGTCCCAGTTAGACAAAGGCCCAGATTTGTACCAGCCAGGGTGACCAGCCGCTGGGCGAACGCCCGAGGGCAGGGTGGATCCCCCATCTCGGATCCAGGCTGGGGCCTGTTCCTCGAGCGCAAGTGACTGGGCTCCATACTGCAATAGCAGGGGATTCTCTGGCCTGCGCTAGGCAGGAAGCCGGACTAGTTGGTCGAATGGCCCCCGCTGGCCTCAAACGCACCAAGTCTGTTAATTATTAACCGTTTACAGCGACTCTGAGGGTGGCGCCTTCCCGTTCCTGTCACCGAATCAGCTGGCGCTGGCCGAAGGTTACTGACAAGGCGCACAAAGGGAGGGGGATTTGCAGACGGGTTCAGGGGTGACAGGCACACGGGGGACAAAGGAGACGGCAGGACCTGTTCTTGGTGGTTATCGGCCACCCCACTGCCCTGCCGCTCTGCCCATGACAACAGATCCACCCGGCTTCAGTGCCGGGTGCAGGGATTCTCTGCTCTGAGCTCCTGCTTCCCCCAGCAAGTTACCCATTAACCGCCCCCACCCCCATCCGGCCAGACGCTCCCCAGGAAAACAGGGGTTTGCAGCTTCCCAGCCCCGGCCGTGCTGCAGGGCTTCTGTGCTACGGGGCAAGGGGTCGGGCTGGGGGGATCTGGGGGCTGGCAGGGCTGTGTGGCCTGTGCTGGAGAACTGCCCTGGGGCAGAGCTACCCTACACCAGGGATGGATTTGGTCCATTGCGTTTTAGCAGGTTGATCTGTTTCCTGGATTATGGTAACACACAGTGGATGATTGTTCTGGGCGCTGCTCAGACCCCAGCTGAGACCAGGGGCCCGTCGCGCCGGGCACTACCCAGACCCCAACCCAGACCAGAGCCCCTCGCACTGGGCGCAGCCCAGACCTCAACCCAGACCAGGGCTCCGTCGGGCTGGGTGCTGCACAGACCCCGACCCAGACCAGGGCTCCGTCGCGCCAGGCGCTGCACAGACACAGCGAGACGGCCCCTGCCCTGAAGGGCTCCCAGTCTAAGCGGACAAAGGCAGGATCACTCTCCACGTTACAGCTGGGAACCGAGGCCTAGAGAGCGGCAGGGACTGGACCAAGGGCACCCAGGGAGTCAGCGGCAGAGCTGGGAATCGAACCCAGGAGTCCGGGCTCCCACAACCACAGAAAGATGAAACTGCAGGTTCTTTGCTGAGTCCCACGGGGCAGCAGGCCCAGGGGGCAGTCGATGGGCACACACAGCAGGAAGGTTCCCTCCCAGGGAAACGGCGCAGAGAGATCTCCGGGGTTACCCAGGAGAAAGCAGACCAGGCCAGAGGAGGCTGGAGCCCGGAGCCCAGATGCCCCGGTGAGGGGCCCGACAGAGCAGGGGGAGCCGGGAGGCGGAGGCGCAGCTGGGGATACTCTCAGAGCGAGTCGATGGAGGTGAGGTCGCTGGTGCTGACCCAGCTGGAGGCTTCGCACGACCAGGCCCTGGTGTGACTGCAGGTGACGCTGGCCAGGGTGAGGGTGCGGCTGTCCAGGATCAGCGCCAGGCACTCGCCCAGCCAGGGGGCTGCCTGGTCCTCAGCCAGCCTGGCGCCGGTGCAAGGGGAGGTCACGCAGACGAGAGCTACGGTGTCAGCGAACTCCACCGGGCAGGGCTGCGCACCCCACCTGGGGCAGAGCCAGCTGCTCTGCAGGCAGAAGGGGTGGACGGGACTGAGGGCTAAGGGGGGGCAGCGCTCTCCCCCCTCCAGCACCTGGCACGAGGAGTCCAGCCGCCCTCGCACCATCTCAGGATCCGCACAGGGACACACAAGAGCCTCCCCCCTCGCCCCCCTCTGAAAGGAGATGGGCCGGCTGCACAGAGACACAACTTCTTTCTGCGGCTACTTCCCTGGGCAAGCAGCTGCTGGGAACGGGCCCCATGGTGATTAACCAAGGATGGGGAGACCTGGCAGTCACCCCCCAGAGCTCCCAGGGGTCCCCCATCATCCAGAGCAGCAGGACTCCCTCTGCCCGCAGTTATTGTGGCCCCACGTGCCCCTGGAAACTGAGGCACAAGGTGACGACAGCTCCTGGCTTCCAAACAGTGATGGGCACTGGCTCTATGGCGGCACGGGGGGGGGACATGGGCTCCTGCACCCCTGATCCTTGTCCCACAGCCCCCGTCAATCTCCCGATCCCACCGCACTCCCACTGGGGACTGGGCAGCAGCGCTGGACTGGGGCAAGTGGGACCAGGATCAGGTCCTGTGAGCGTGCTCCTCCTCCCAAAGTGGGAGGGGAACTGAGGCCGAGAATCACACGGTGCGAGTCAGGGGGCGGGGTTTGCACTAGGGTGTGCGAAGATCTTTGCACTGAACACACTGCAAGATGGACTCCGGTGGCAGGGGAGCAGGGTGTGCTAGAGAGAACCGCCTGTGACGAAGTGGGACTGTTCTTAATGTTTCCTCCGAATATTGTGGGGGTGCCTCAGTTTCCCCTAGGTAGTTCTTAAGTATCTAGGGGGTAGGATAAGGGTGTATGGTCACTGCAGAGCCCTAGAGGGCAGGGGTGTGCAGGGGTCTGGACACAGAGAATGGCCGACACCCTGTTTCCTGGCCACTGATGGCCTGGGCCCTTCCCCCCTGCAAGGTGAGAGCTAAAGGGTTGGAGAACAAAGGAATCAGGTGCCCTCCTGACCCGGGACAGGGACAAAGCCCAGAGGAGGGGGGGCTGGAGGGAGTTTCAGTTTGGGGCTGGCTGGGACATGGAGTGAAGGGCAGACGGGGTTGTCTGGCTCACTGCGCCCCAGAATGGACCCAGCTGAGGGGTCCTGTTCTCTGCACCTACAAGCTCTGTGTTAGACCATGTTCCTGTCATCTAATAAACCTCTGTTTTACTGGCTGGCTGAGAGTCATGTCTGACTGCGGAGTTGGGGGGCAGGACCCTTTGGCCCCCCCAGACCCCGCCTGGGCGGACTCGCTGTGGGAAGCGCATGGAGGGGCAGAGGAGGCTGAATGCTCCGAGGTCAGACCCAGGAAGGTGGAGCCGGGTGAGCTGTGTGTCCTGCAGACAGGCTGCTCACAGGAAGGCGACTGCCCCAGAGTCCTGACTGGCTTCATGGGGAGCAGTTCCAGAGCATCGCCCGGGGACTCCGTGACACCGCCCCAGAGGGGACAGCAGCCCATAGACACCTGGGGATACAGGGAGTGGGGGGGGCCCAGAGTCTGGGGCGGGAACCACAGGCCAAATACAGAACCTTGAGCTCGAGTCCTGGTGGCCCGATCCTGGCCCCAGGTGAGGACACACGGATGGGGCTGGGGGAGGGTCCCAGAGAGCCCCAGCTCCCAATGGAGCCAGAGGGAGAAGGGGTGAATCTGCCCCTTCCAAATACCCCAGCACTCAAGAGCGGGTGTCACACCAGCGCTGATCACACACAGGGAGAGGGGCCCTGGCACTCCCTGGCACAGATGTGCCTCCGAACCCCCAGCACAGACCCCCTTCCCCAACCCGGACTCCCCCCAGCATGGGACACCACCTCCTCACACCCAGCACGGACCCTGACCCCATGCCCTGAAGCGACCCCCCCTCCACTGCCCCCCAGGGCCAGCCGTTTCCCTCTCCCCAGCGCCAGGGGCCACTTCCCAGAGCGCCATGAACAGGGACTTGTGATGGTGCAGCCTGTCCCCGCTCCTCACCCCCACGCCCCCGCCTGCAGCCCGTCCTCCCCCGGGCAGAGCCGTCAGTGCCAGCTCCCCGGGGCAGCAAGACCCGGCTCTGCCATGGAGACGCTTCTCCCCCGGCAGGTTAATGCTCACTCAGGCTGGCAAGGCAGAGATGCCGGGATGGGGGGAAACATTAGGGGGGTCCGGAGAGGCTGTGGTGGGCAGGAGGCAGTGGGGTGGGAGGGCACTGGGATACCAGGATGGGGTGGGGGGTGCCAGGGACACCAGGGGGAGCTGGAGAGGCTGGGACAGGCAGGGGGACACTGCAGACACCAGGACGGGCTGGGGGCACCACAGACCCTGGGGGGAACTGCAGCCCCGGAGCTTGACTCCTCCGTGCCCAGAGCAGGGCTGATGCAGGTGGCATGAGGGAGAGCTCCCCCCACAACACACATAGCCCCCCTCACCAGAGTGTGCCCCAAGCCCCAGGGGATCTTAGGGTCTCTGGCCCAGCCCTTGGCCCCTTGGCCCCTTTGCCACTGCTGCCAGTGAGGGTCTGGATCCCACTCAGGGGCCAGAAACCGAGCTGGGACCCAGCAAATTCATTTCACCCCGGACCCTGAACGGGCATCGGTGGGAACGGCGGGTTCTGGGGGGTGCTGGGAAGCCCAGGGGTCCCCCTATGCCCAGTGAGGCTCAATCCCACACTGCTGGCACGTCAGGGAGAGCCAGGATGGGGGGGACCCAGAGCCCCACATTTCTGGGGGGCACCATCTCCCAGGAGAAGCAGGGGGCAGGGAGTCCCAGGCTACCCCACGGTGTCTGTGTTTGGGGGCGGGTTCCCCCCATGTCCCAGCCAGGCTCATCCCCGGGGGAGAGGCCCAGAGCCCATCGCTGGGGCGGGGATGGGGAAGGGGCAGGGCCCGGGGGTGGCACTTACCAGAGACGGGCAGATGCACCGTGGCGAGGCGAGGGCTAGTCGGGCTCTGTATCTGCACCGTGTAGCTCCCGGTGTCGCTGAGCGTCAACCCCGCGATGTGCAGGGCACAGGCCGGCCCCGCTGTCTCCCGCCCCGTGTGGGCCGGGCCGGGGGTCTGGACGGGGGGTGTTCCTGGGAAGTAGGTGAGGATCCGGCTGTTTTCATCAGTGTTGTCTGATCGGTACCAGCTGCAGAGCACGAAGTCCTGTGGCGCTGGCTGGGGGGCCAGGCTGACGCCCCCTCCCACCGCGGGGCTCGGCGGGGTGAGGACGATGGTCACCGGGGTCTGGGCCGGCGCCGGCTGGAGGCAGGAGCCCAGGACGGAGGCTGCGGGGGAAGGAGAGGCTCAGCTGGGCAGCGAGGGGCCGGGGCGCGGGGGGTCAGTCGGGGTCTGGGGGGGACACAAGCAGCGAGCGCCCGCCCAGGGGGACCAGCAGCCCGGCTACACCCGGCCAGACAGCGCGGGGCATGGGGCAGACCCTGGGCCGGTCCCTGCCCGGCCTCCAGACCCACCCCCCGGCCGGGGGAACCGCCCCGGGCTCCAGCCGTCGCTCCCCAGTCGCAGAGCAGAGGGCGGGGTGCGGATCGGGCAGGGGGGGGCAGGAGCTGCCGACGGCTCCATGGAGATGGGGGGTATCCCCAAAGCCGCTGAGAGAGTCAAACATGTGACCCCCCCCGGCTCTGACACCCCCAGGTCAGGGTGGGGTTAGAGCGCGGGGTAAGTGGGGGAGGGCTGGCGCCCCCATCCCACTGGGACAGGAAAGAGGGGGGATGAGCGGGGGGGGGGGAGCCCCCTGGGACGCAGCTACGGGCAGGGAAATCTGGTGAGAAAACGCCCAGAACCAGAGCCCGGAGGGTGCAAATCGGAGCTGCTCCATGGGACACAATATCCCCCCACTGGGGGCTGGGCCCGGGGAGACAGACAGAGAGAGGGGTGGGGTGGGGATAGGTAGGTGTGTGGGGATGGACCCACAGGGGACCCCGTCCTGGGACTAACACCCCCAAAGGGGTGACCCCCACCCTCTGCCCCAGAGCTGCCAAGCCCGCCCCCCATGCCCTGCTCTCACCTGCCAGCAGCAGCCCTTTCCAGGGGCCGCCCCATGCCGGGGGGGTCCCAGCTCCCGGACAGACACCCCATGGCCCTTCTCCGCCCCGGGGATCGCTGCCTGACGTGGCCTTGGAGAGAGCCGAGTGTGGGTGCCCTGCCAGACGCCTGGGTTCTCTGGAGCAGCTGTGCCAGCTGCCGGGGCTCCCTGACTGAGACTGGCCAGGCGGGGTGGGGACGAGACACCTCCGGTCCCCGCCCTCCTCCCCCCTCTGGGGGCAGGGCTAACTCCGAGCCAGCCCCTCCCACCTGCCCAGCTGTTTGTGTCCCTGCACCTGTGGGTCCCGCTCTAGGGCAGGGGCAGCTGGGAGCTGGGCAGATCCGGTCGCCCCATCGCAAAAAAGAGATACTGGAATTGGGAAAGGTTCAGAAAAGGGCAACAAAAATGATGAGGGGGATGGAAGGGCTGCCAGGTGAGGAGAGATGAATAAGAGTGGGCCTTTTCAGCTTGGAAAAGAGACGACTAAGGGCGGACACATACAATCATGACTGGTGTGGAGAGAGTAGATAAGGACGTGGTATTTACTCCTTGTCACAACACACCAACTGAAATTAACAGGCAGCAGGTTTAAAACAAACAAAAGTAAAGTATTTTTTCACACAACGCACAGTCAACCTGTGGAACTCCCTGCCAGAGGATGTTGTGAAGGCCAAAACCATAACAGGGTTCAAAAAAGAACTGGATAAATTCATGGAGGACAGGTCCACCGATGAATGGGCGACAGGGGATGGATCACTGGGCGATTCCCGGGCCTGGTCATTCCCTCGGGCGCACCTGGCACTGGCCGCTGTGGGCAGACAGGACACTGGGATACATAGACCTTTGCTCTGACCCAGTCGGGCTGCTCTTCTGTTCAGTGCCGGGGCTCGGGGATCCCTCAGGGGACCCCGCCCACTGTGGCTGGCCCAGATTGGACCGCAGAGAGTCACACTCAGCACAGGTGTGTCTGCACGTGGGGCCACACTCACAGAGAGACACTTGCCCCGTCTGGGTCTGTGCAGAACCCGGTACAATGCGGGGGGGGGCCCAGTCTCTCTTTGTGCAGTGACCAGAGCGATGGGGGCCTGACCTTAGCCGGGGTCAGTGCAACGCCCAGCACAACGGGGAGCCATATCTCCATCAGGGTCCGGGCAGCGCCCGGCACCACGGGGCCCCGATCTCAGTCTGGGGGGTCTGTGCAGCGCCCGGCACCATGGGGCCCCGATCCCAGTCTGGGGGGTCTGTGCAGCGCCCGGCACCACGGGGCCCCGATCCCAGTCTGGGGGGTCTGTGCAGCGCCCGGCACCATGGGGCCCCGATCTCAGTCTGGGGGGTCTGTGCAGCTCCCGGCACCATGGGGCCCCGATCTCAGTCTGGGGGGTCTGTGCAGCGCCCGGCACCATGGGGCCCCGATCTCAGTCTGGGGGGGTCTGTGCAGCGCCCTGCACCACGGGGCCCCGATCTCAGTCTGGGGGGGTCTGTGCAGCGCCCGGCACCATGGGGCCCCGATCCCAGTCTGGGGGGTCTGTGCAGCGCCCGGCACCATGGGGCCCCGATCTCAGTCTGGGGGGTCTGTGCAGCTCCCGGCACCATGGGGCCCCGATGTCAGTCTCGGGGGCTGAGCAGCGCCAGGCGTCATGGGGCGCTAATCTCACTCTGGGGGTTCTGGGCACTTCCCGGCGTGACGGGGCCCCGATCTCACTCGGGGTCTGTGCAGCGATGGCGTGACGGGTCCCGACCTCGGTGGGGTCTCTAGGCGCGCTGTGACAGACCCATTGGTGCTGTAACCGGCAGGCCCCCGTGCCCCAGGCGACGCCCAGGGGCTGGCCAGGCCCAGACTCGCCTGGGATGGTTCTGTGCTGAGTCACACAGCGGGCACCGTGCTGTCAGGTGGGAGGGGCCCTGCACGGGGTGGGGGGCAGGATCTTCCCCCCTCCCCCGGCTGGGGGCCCTGGGGTTTTGTTTCCAGGGAACCGGAGGGGTGGGGGGGTTCCTCCCATTTCAGTTCCCATGCACTGACCCCCCCACCCGCAATGCGTGACGTGTCTGAGTCCAAAAGTCCCCCGCTCCAAATAGGATCCAGCCCCAACCCCCGGGTGCCCCTGCCACCCCACCCCCAGCCCTCCGGGGATCCCCAGCTCTGCAGACCCCAGTCACCCCCAGGCCCCACCTGGGAAGCCCAGCCCCCCTGAGTGCACCCTGGGGCACCCACTGCCCCTCATGCCCCCTGCAGTCTTTCCACCCCTGGCCGAGGCAGCCTGCGCCAGCTGGGGGCTGGCCCCAGACTCCGGGTGGCACCGGGACAGGGTGGGGGGGTTCCCCTCTGGGGGGTTATTTGCTCTGTGCCCCATGCCCTGGGGAGGGGGGAACAGGGGTTCAGATCCACCCACCGATCCCCTCCAGGGAGCACAGCGGACCCCTGGCCTGGGAACCCCCCGAACCTGCTGCTGCAGAGGGACCTGGAACCACAGTCCCACAGCACCACCCAGGGGGGAGCGGGAGAATGGGCACGGGGGTGGCGGCACCCAGGGGGGAGCGGGAGAATGGGCACGAGGGGGGGGGGCGGCACCCAGGGGGGAGCGGGAGAA